>NC_090736.1:1318244-1355744 GCF_036898095.1 Palaemon carinicauda | reverse complement strand
TGATTACATAGTACTCATGAAAGGTCAGAGGCTACTGAGGCAAGTCATACAAGATGAATCACCCGAAGGCCAATGCTTTGATTCCGTGTCAAGCAAGAGTCATGATTGTATCGACCAAGAGAGACAGAGAGACTATGTGCTTTTATATCTGCAGTGCGATAACTGCTATAAGAGCGATTTTGTTTTTGTTGCTCTTTTTTTTTTAGGGGTCATTTCATTGGTTTTTATCCTTTTTGTCTTTATGTTGAATGAATTATGTAAGATGTATTAATAATGTTATTTATTTTGGAATTACACTTTTAATTTGTTTATATCAAGAGATTAGAATTGTTCCATTGATCTTTTATATGAATTCGCTTTATAGTAGGCAGAGAAAACGGAAAGAACGATCAGGTTAAAGTTTCCCACCATCACCAATCTGCAATGCCCAGTGTGCTGATAAAAACTGGCAAAAAAACCCAGACGAATAAGGACATGTTTGAGGCTTTTGTCCTGCAGTTGACTAGAAAGGGTTGTAGATAGATAGATAGATAGATAACTGATTTTTTTATGGAATTGAATTCACCTATTTCAGAGCTAAAGATGCTCATCCCCCAAACAAGCAATTTATAACTATCTCCGAACGTTCTTGTCTTTCTCAATTCTGGAAGTCGATTTTCTTAGTCCCTACTCGCCCTGACAGAACCTGAATATCCCATACGGACCTATAATTAAACACCATCTCTGAGCTTACAAAACCCTTTTCCTAAAGTAATCCCTTTTCTTATTTACTCTCTACATACGATCCTTTGATGTTAAAAGAGGGCGTATTAATCACTCCTTGCCCATTTCTTAATCCCCCTACCTCCTTTCATCCACCTATTTCTTCCCCCAATGTAGTCATTCCTCCCCCATATCTAATACCGTTACACTCGGCTCTTCCCTAGAAAGTCTATTTCCCTTGAATATAAATTTGTCCCCTTTTCTTGTACCTTAGCCGGTATGCTCATGAGTTTGCACGGGCTAGGACGTTATGCTGGCTCTGTTGGACGCCCTGGAATTTCTGATTAAATTTCTCGATCGTCAATCAGCATTCTCCCTTAGAGAGAGAGAGAGAGAGAGAGAGAGAGAGAGAGAGAGAGAGTGCTTTCTATGGGCCTTCAGGGTGTGGGTTAAATCAGGGTCAACTTTTCATTATTTTTTTCTCCACAGATTAAAATGTGGAGATTATTTTACCGCTCTCTCTCTCTCTCTCTCTCTCTCTCTCTCTCTCTCTCTCTCTCTGCGTCGGCTTTCTTCTGCGCTAAATCATCAAAATAATTAATGTGGTGGGAGTTCTTCACCCTCCATTTCCCCTGTTAGTATTCTCTTTTGAGTTACATCACCCTTTATTACGTCTAATGGTGCGTTTACAGTTCAGTCGGCCATGGATTTCTTGCCTTTTAATACCAAGACATATCTTTTATGACTTCATTCGTCATTGTTTCATGGTGTTTTGATTTGCTAAATTGACGTTGTAATGTCTCGTAGTTTTTCGTGCCTCGGTAATTACTTTTTGATTCCTCTTCACCCTCTTCCCCATAGTCCAGATTCTTCTCTGTTCGTATGTTTCCCCCATTCAAATCCTTTTCCTACCCTTTGGTCCTTCATCTTTCGGTTTCTTCTTGATATTCTTTTAAAGTCGTATTTCTTTCCATTCCACTTAGTTTTCCCATTTTCATTCTTCTTTTGCTACCGTCTGTGTTCTATACGTTACGGAAAGAATTGGATTTAATGTGCATAATGGAATTAAGGTTTGACTATCGTGTTTGTTCGATGCATATTATTTGGTTTATACAATGGGATATTTTAGGCAAAAAGAATATGACATTCATTTTGGTAAAACAGTTATTTTATGTGCTTTCAAGTTTTTCCATTTAATTAGAAGAAAACCCATGAGAGAGAGAGAGAGAGAGAGAGAGAGAGCGAGAGAGAGAGAGAGAGAGAATGTCCAAGCTCTCTGCACGTTGTTGTTGATATTAGTGATAATATTCTGAATAGGTTCGTACCATGTTCTTTTTCATAGCGTCATGTGTCCGATTTCACAGTTACACGGAAAGAATTGAGGTCCAAGAATTCTTTAAAAATAGCTTTTATTGCTATAGTTTTCCTTCATATTACACGGCTATGATTGCTTTGGCTTTTTGTAATCGGTGGATATAGAACTAGAAATTCCTTTCGAAATATTTAATTTTATGAAATTGCAACAGATATCAAAGAGCATACTGTAAGAAACAATGATCCATAGGAAGGCCTTAGAATCTAACAGGGTAAGAATTTGCATTTTTGTATTCAGAAAAGGACTCGAAGGACAAATTTAATGCCTCTCTTGTGTACAGACCCAAAGGAAACAAGACATGATGAAATAGGTCATGGGTATAAAAGCTGTCAATTTTAATGCTGTGCTTTCTTATTGGGAAGTCATAAAGTCACATACCATCACTAATGTCTAATGCTTTTGTCCTGCAGTGGTCTAGTAACGGCTGTGTTTGTTGTTTGTATATATATATATATTATATATATATATACTGTATATATATATGTGTGTGTGTGTGTCACGCGCACGCGTGTTATGTGTATGTGTACCAAGCATGGCTGATTGTGATTTGTTATTGCTTTTTAGGCCCAAACAGTTGATTTATCACAGTTAGTTTTCATCATTGTTTCGGCAATTTCATCTGACCTGGCCAATGCACCATTTCTTGTTTGTTTAATTTGTAGTCTTTCGAGCAATAGCGACTCGATTCGACCCACCAGGTAGGTCTACCTTTATTGCATTGCTGAGCAGTTGCAATAAATTACAATGAGAGAAGTTCCCCGTCTCTCTCTCTCTCTCTCTCTCTCTCTCTCCTCTCTCTCTCTCTCTCTCATTTAAGATTATTAGAGAATTAAGGATATTTCAATGCTCTTTACTCGACCAAGTTCAGACGTGCGCGGTGGGCCACGTACTAAAAATCGTTCATGAGAAAACTGGATATCAGAACATCAAAAGGAGCGACATAATGAAAGCTGTACTAATTCATTAAAGTTGACAGTGGAGATTATGACATCCTGTTTTAGATAATGTTGTCTTGCATAATGTATGTATAATTAATTTACATGTAAATGCAGGCTTGCATATATATATATATATATATTATATATATATACATTATATATACACACATATATATATATAATATATATATATACGTGTGTGTGTGTGTTTATGTATGATAATTGGAACAATTTAAGAGAGGACATTGTACACATGCGTTTGCGGCTTATTACTGTTTTTATTCGCGTTGATAAAAATTCGTATGGTTCTATATTTTGCCATAAAAATGCGTATACAAGGCCATGCTTCATGGTGTATATTTTGATATACTCGTAAGTATTTGTATGTGTTGTATGGTCATGTGAATTCTAAGTAAATTTCTTTCCTCAAACTAATATCCTCTTTGGAGATGGAGTTGCCTGAAAGATATAACAATCCGGATGCATTCATTATACTTATGTGTATTCCGTAATGGTAGGGGGAGGGGGTTAGTGGTTTCAGTGCACCTCACTTTCTAGGCATTACTTGATGGTCCGTGTAGTGTCCCTACAGCTGCGTTTTAATTTTTAGTCTTTCGCTATACCTCTGTTGATGTTCAATCTCTTGTAACTTTTACTTCGTAGCGCAGCTGTCGTGGCACCTCACCGTTACATCTGGGTGCTGAATAGCCTCACAGGCACCAGCGCCAGGTTACTTATCCCAAATTTATATATCTATTTCAGTGTACTCCAGATTATTAATCAATCAGTTAATCAATCTATACATTTTATGCTTACACACACACAAACAAACCCACATATATATATATATATATATATATATAAATATATATATATACACACACACAACACGTTGGACAATGCAGATATACTGTATATCATCATCTTGTCCTACTCCTATTGACGCAAAGGGCCTTAATTAAATTTCGCTAACTGCCTCTGTCTTCGGCTTTTAGTTCAATACTTATCCATTCATCATCTCCTACTTCCTGCTTCATAGTGTTTTTCCCTGTAGGCCTGAGTCTTCCGACTTTGCTAGTGGCTTGTGATATATATATTATATATGTATATATAAATGTCTCTCTCTCTCTCTCTCCTCTCTCTCTCTCTCTCTCTCTCTATATATATATATATATATATAAACAATCAAATTAACAAACACGTAGGTCAATACAAATCAATGTGTTATTTCTTCATCAGCATTCATTCCACTATATCTTAATACCACTATAGCATTTCAATTTGCATTGTTTGTTTATTACCCAGTTTACCGACGATTCCCATTCTGTCTGGGCGCTGACCTCTTAACCGTGATGACGCAAGGGATTAAGCATTAGTATGATATGCATCTGATTAATTTTTAATGAATTAGTTTTCATGTGTCCATTGTTTTGTCAATAATCTTCTGCTGAGAAACAGGAAGAGAACTAATGTAACCTGCGTTTGGTAAAATGATCGAGGGATATCACTCTGTGTTGTATATTAGGCTTATTACCTATAAACTAAAATAAAAATTTGATATATATATATATATATATATATATATCGACAACGGAAAATATATAATGTAAAGCCTTGTCGGAAAAAAAAATGCTTAACTCCATGAAGCTTTACATTTAATATGAAATTTTAGAATATATATTACATCTTCGTGTGAACGAATTATCCATTTTGTGGTAAGAGTAAATATTTAAGCTGCGTATGATTATATGTTTTAATTGAACGGTTTTACAATCGCTATGTGTTTTTCATCGTTGAAGAAAACATTTTTGCAAATATTTGCTTGAATTCCATGTACCTAAAAGGGAGTTATTATCTACAATAGCTTTCTGTTAGTTCGAAGTGTCATGCTTCAGCAAATTTTGCTCGTTGACTATAATTCCACATGATCGACTGTAACTAGGTAATGACGAGTAGGCTCTCTCTCTCTCTCTCTCTCTCTCTCTCTCTCTCTCTCTGTAAGCCAGCTCAGCAGACTGTGGATATGGTTAAGCTTGCGGTTAAAAGGAAAATCTTTTGAGGTCTATATGTACGGAGACAAATCTCCGTGGGGATTGTATCTAAGTCTGTGGCCGAAGAATAAGGGAAAGCTAAAAAATATCAATAGATTTCTTTTGTCTCGAACCACATCTTCTACGAGAGTGGATTAAAGAATTCAGAAACATAAAAGAAAAGAATTTGGAGAAAATTAACAAAATACATTTCAAGTTCAGTGACTTAATTTCCATGGTTTAACGATTCTGAAAGAAATTAATTTCTTACTAGGTTTGTCGAAGCTGAATATCAATTTTTTTTTTTCATAGAAATCAATGATGGAAAGACAAATCTTATTATTACCATATGATATTATGTGAATTTCTGATTCTAGATGTTTTAAGGACGTTATTCAATTTCCTTGTTAATTGGTAGTCCAGGTGTGTAAACCGCTGCTGTATTTCTTATCATTGGCTCTACTATCTGTTCGTCTACATACATTGAGGAAAAACATTTGTTCAAAGTCATTTAGAGAATTATATATGTATATATTTGTGTGTATATATATATGTATATATACATATATATATACACACACAAATATATATATATATATATATATATGTGTGTGTGTGTGTGTGTGTGGTGGGTATATGTGTGTATATATATAATATTATATATAGACCGGTATAACAGATGCAGCCGTTTCTAGACCACTGCAGGACATAAGCATCAGACGTGTGAATTCATGCCTGAGGTTTGGCCAGTTATCATCACCACGGTGGTGAAGATGGGAATTTTCTTTTCTGATCACTCGCAGCAAACCAGCCTAGTATGGATGGTCCTGATTAGTACAGCTTTGCTGATTATTACGAAACGGAAACTCTTTCACCACAGATGGTTTATATATATATATATATATATATATATATATATACAGTATATATATTTATATATGTATGTATGTATGTGTGTGTAATATATCTATCTATCTATATATATATATATATATATGTATATGTATATATATATGTGTGTGTGTGTGTGTGTACTCGTGTTTTTATATATGTATATGTGTATAAATATGGATATATATACATATATATATATATATATATATGCATGTAAAGACATACATTCTACATACATATATCCAGACGCGCCAATTGAAACAGAGAAGTGTGTGCATGCATCTCATGCATCTCTGAGATAGTGTTTGACCCCAAATTAAGGTCATTCATGAAAGTCAGTCCACTTACAAGATGTCATATATTTTAACCTTGGCCATATGGGTCTTAGAATACTGAAGTCCCTGTTCTTATGGGAGTGCATGAAGTCACGGATAAAATGCACTGACATCAGAGTGGCTTTATTATTTTTGATCTGCCATTTAATGAAGGATATCATTGTTCGCTGCCTTTAAAGTCTTTGCTTTCAGTTTTTGTATTTAGGTGCAAGAAATCTTTTTGTGATTCCTGTGTTGTGTATTTGTTATATATCTCTCTCTCTCTCTCTCTCTCTCCTCTCTCTCTCTCTCTCTCTCTCTCTCTTTAATGTTAGATTTTTATATCAGTATTTTCTCAATGATTTATATATAACGTAGTGGAAGAATACAGACAAACGTAATTTTTTTTTCTGGATCTTCCCGCCTTTTGTGTTTTGACGTTGAGTAATATATTTTGGTTCAATTTTCGTTCACTTTTGGAAGATCTTTATTTTTCAAGGAAAAGAAATATTTTTGGGGATTTTTTCATTTTATCTATGAACTTGTGTAATCTCCACTCCCTTTCTAAAACTTGTCATTCTTTCCGAGTTCGTTTTGCTTTCTTCTCAGAGAGACAATTATAACCTTTACCGAGCCACAAAGGTAAAAAATGTTGTGTGAACTTTCAAAATGTTTTTGTAGTTCTCGTGGTGAAAATCTAGACCATGAAGAGGTCCCAAGGTTAAACGGATACTTAGAGAAATGATTTGCAATGCAGATGTCTCCTTTGCGTTTATTACGCTTCGTTAAGTTTAATTCCAACTTTCCATTTTTTTAATCCGGTCACGGGGATGTGGCCATCTCTATAAAGTCAGATATGTTGATGTTTTCATTCATGGCTATTTAGCTTTGCCAGAGATTCTTGAAGTTTCAAGTCATGACTCTTGGGTCTCTCGATCGCCTCAGAACATTTTTTCAAATTATGGTTACCAAGTTTCATTCAACTAAAGAACGTCTTAAGGTTTTGGCTTTTGTGTGTCTTTTATTAATATCTTCTTATTTCGGTAATATATGCATGTTTATTTTTCGGTGAAGTTGTTTATGTATTTAATAATTAACTCCAAATTTGACGTGTATGTTTATTTTTATCAGTATAAATAAAAAAATATTTTTTACTCTTGAAAAAAATACTGATTTTGAACCCTCTGTATGGGAGTATTATTTTTTTATTTTGGTTGGGGAGGAAATAGCTGCCTTTTGTAAATATAAAATAGAAAAAGAAAATGAATGTCCCTTCTCCTTTTTTGACATTTTCTACTGAACGAAAATGGTTTTGCCTGGAAAGTTTTCTGGCATACTTTCAGAAAAAGGATTTACGGGCATATTTGCATACGCCTTTGGAGTTATTGTGCTCCTATTTATTTATTTCTTAGGTTCATATAGAATCTCTCTCTCTCTCTCTCTCTCTCTCTCTCTCTCTCTCTATATATATATATATATATATATACATATGTATATATACAGTATATATATATATATATAATATATATATATATATATATATATAATTTCCGAGCCATTAGAAATTACGTCTAAATATTTAAATAGATATACACACACGCACAGATTCACACCCCCTCTCCCCTTTCCTAAAGACCACCCAGTAAATAGTGTATTTTTATATATTTAAAAGTTTGTCGTTTATTATTATTGCTCTAAGGGATGGTTACAGAAGGAAGACTAATGATATGGATGTCTAATTATATATATTTTGGTATTACATGTGAAGCAAATTTATCGAGCTATGGTGACTGTATCATATCTAAAATATTTGGAAGTGTAAAAGGTATTAATATATTTTTTTTTCAAAGATTATATGATTTATACATTTTCTGATAATGATTGTGAACAGGTATAATTTACGCATTCCAATGGCTGTATTTTGCAATGTTTATGTCTCATTGTCTATGTTCTCTTAACTTCAGGTAAGTTCACTGTATTTCTTTGTTTTATAGACATTTTGTTGTTGTAAAGGCTGATACACAGTTGTTTAACATTCCTGATTTTGTGTTTACTTAACAATAACAAAGTGATGATTTGTATTTAGCTTTTTTTTCTGTTTACAAACAACCAGAATTATATCTGAGTAAAGAATAAGACATTTGAAGCTGGTATGTAAACATTGCTGTGAGAATTTGTACACTTAAATTTTCTCCAAATCTGATAAATAAAGAAGAGTTTAGCTTAATGTTATCACTCTGAAATAGTTAAAACCCAAGCGTCACCAACACTTGCAAAACATCCTACCGGTCTTCTGTAATCGGTAATGGGTCATAACGAGATCCAAAATCTCCTAAAGTAAAGCACAGTAAACTGACATGTAAATGGAACAGAGCAAAGACTGCTTCCATGAATAGCTTGCCAAAAGGCCCTGACAGAATGTAAGTGGAAAGAGATTACCATTAACCCTGGTCGCACTAATCGCAGAACAGTGCTGCATCCTTTTATTGTACCCAAGGCCAATAAAAATTGACCTTGGATATACCCCATAATGTTCTTTAATCGTCTAATTGTTTGTATTTAAGCACCTCATTACTCTCCTTCTCACCCCGCCCTTAGAATGTTTCCTAGTCTTTCTCTCTTTATGTGTGTATCAGGCAAAAAGCTTATTGCCGCATAGCCAATAGGATTATTCTAATGTTAAGCCTATTGCAGGCGATGTTCCATCACAGTTCGACAGAGTTATTTTTTTCCTCCCGAAACCCTTTCGGAGAGGCTTCCTTGATTGAATGCCATGTAATGCGTTAACGATGCATATAGTGTTTTTTTTTTTCAATATCTGTATGCATAGAAATTGCCTTTTTTCCGAGTGCTTGGTGTTTGGCTCTCGCAGCTTAGATAAGACCGGATTTGCTTTTGCAGGCAAGCTTTATTGATTTCCAATTGCTTTTTTTTTGTTTTTTTTTGTTTTTGCATGCACGCCCTGGTGCACGGATTGGTATGCTTCACCCTTCACTAACTGTACATATAAATTTATTTCGAATACAGATCTTGTCCGGGTTTTGGCACGGTGCTTGCCCGCTCCTATCGCCTCTTTGAATCGGTTGCGTTTCTGTTGATATTACATCGTTTTTGTTTTAGTGTCCTTGTGTGCGCACGGAAATTAGTTCCTGTGTATTACTCAGTTGTGTCCTAATGAATATTTGTGACTGCTGCAGTTCTTGAAGTTTGTTCTTGACGGAAGTAACGCCGTGCCTGGTACATTATCTTCTTACCATGGCACAGGAAACTCCGGTTCGTGATCTAATTACAGGTATTTAAGGTGCCAAGTCACGGAAAACCAATAATTGGCGCGTTTCAGTAAACTAAATTGTTCTTTAACCCGGGTGCGTTGGTTGGCTCGGCTGAGCTAAGAGGGTGGCGTTTCCTTGGAATAAATCTTTAATTCTTCTTCTTTTTCTAAAGATGCAGTTACTAGCTACTTCTACGATGGCCACCACCGAGCATCCATTCTTTGTGTATCGCTGAGGAAATAGTGAACGAGTATTTATAGTTATTTTTTTCTTTTATAAAATTCCTATTTATATACTGTATATGAAAGAGTTGGAAAGTATTTGAACGAGGAGCAAATAATGTGTGGAGATATCTATAGAGGTGGTTAAAGCATACCAAAGTTGAAACGATGGATCTGAGTATTTTCAGGTGGTTTGGCCACGTGGGAAGAACGAAAACATCAGGTTAGTGAAAGTGTTTAATTCAGAAGTGATTTTAGGTTAGAGGAGATGAAAACCTAAAAAGGAGTGGATAGATGTCTTGAAAGACATATTTAAAGGTCTTAATATTCTGGAAACTCAAGAGTAGGTTAAAAAATTGAGTAATTGAGGCATTGTGTAGGGAGAGGTTCAACGTGCAGCTGAGGTATAAGGCGACATGTTGAAATTATACAATTCAGCAGTTAAAAGATGCATTTAAAAATGCCTGATGTGTTCCTCTTTTCTCGATCTAGTTGTAATGTGTTAGGGCAGTAGGTTATTTTTTACCTTCGATATAGTGGTATTAGATATGTATAATGTGGAACGTATTTTTTTTCACGTTTATTAGTATATATTATTATCATTATCTATTGCTAAGCAACAACCCTAGTTTTAAAGTAGAATGCTATAAGCCCAAGCTTTCAAGCAGGGAAAAATAGCGCAGTTAGGAAAGGGAATAAGGAATTAAACTACTAGAGAAGTAATGAACAATGAAGATAACAATGAAGGTAACAACATTAAAATAGATCTTTCATATATAAACTATAAATACTTGAAAAGGAAGATAAATAAGAAAGAATAGATTTTATTCCATTAATATGACTTAGTCCTTCTACACTTTTTGTTGTACATGTGACGTTTACCACTCGTTAAAACGTTTATTTCGAATTTGGGAAATCGCTTGTTTACGACCCCTTTCCTTATCCTTATTGATCCTTGGTAATTTTTTCTATTTCATATACCTTAAATGAATAGCTAATCGTAATTTACATATTCACTTATACGTTCTGTCCCCGTAGACAATATGGCTCCAAAATGCATTAGCCTTTCGCTTCTCAGCGAGTCTTTTAGGATGAAGTTGATAGCCCCATGATCTGCCCCACCATGGTTGATATTCCTCAATCCTCAGTGTCAATTAACTATCTCTCTCTCTCTCTCTCTCTCTCTCTCTCTCTCTCTCTCTCTCTCTCTCATTATTATTATTATTATTATTATTATTATTATTATTATTATTATTATTATCATTTTTATTATTATTGCTTGCTAAGCTACAACATTAGTTGGAAAAGCAGTATGCTTCAAGCCCAGGGGCTCCAACAGGGAAAATAGCCCAGTGAGGGAAGGAGACAAAAATAGAATATTTTAAGAACAGTAACAACATTAAATTAGATATCTCTTATATAAACTATAAAAACTTTAACAAAACAAGATGAAGAGAAATAAGATAGAATAGTGTGCCCGAGTATTATACCCTCAAGCAAGAGAACTCTAAACCCCAGACAGTGGAATAATTTCTTTTCTCTTCATGGAGGTGCTGTTGCGTTAGATGTACGTAATGTGTCACACAGGTAAATTTCTTGCACCGTTGTGTGTATTATAATGATAATCTTCATTTTCTCCCTTGTAATACTTGCTGGGATGTGAAGCAAAGAAGGGTGTGAGGTGTTGATTAGGTTCTTCGGGAATGGGTCATGAACATCCCTCTTTAAAAATATATACAGTACTACGTCTCGTTGCACGCGTTTAGAGTAACTCTCTCTCTCTCTCTCTCTCTCTCTCTCTCTCTCTCTCTCTCTCTGTTTAACAACATTGATGTAGCAATAAGGCTCATCCTTATTATAGGCGCTGTGTGAGATTGGTGTTGATGGAGACTCGGTAAGTCGGCTTTGTTTAATTTGAAAACTGGGTTTAGAAAATGCTCTTGAAACTTTATCTAAAAATTAGATGAATTTCTCAAAAAAAAAAAAGAGTAATTATATTTTTGATGCTATGTAGATATAGCAAAATGCTTATTTAAAGTAACGAGTTTTTGGTTTGTATAAATAGAAATTTATTAGTTTCACCTGGCGTTGCAGTTAAATAGAATAATTATGTGGCTTGCTGCATGCCAGGAAGCCTTGAAAAAATATTACTGCCGTGAATAAGGTTAACCCTGTCTTTTGAGTTACTTAGGCGTTGCTGATATTTTGGTTAGACATTAGCAGTTTGATTTAAGCAGCAGTTGGTTAAAAATTATGCCTGTAAGCCATTACAGTAATTCAATAAGATAGTTCTGAAGTGGTTCTCTTGTGTATATATTCTCTTGTGTGTGTGTATTTATATATTTATACATACAATATATATATATATATATATATACACACAATATATATATATATATATATATACACAATATTATATATATGCAATAATATATATATATATATATATACACAATATATATATATATATATATACCATATATATACAATATGTATAATTATATATATATATACACTATATATACATATATTTACTAATATATATATATATATATGCGTGTGTGTGTGCATGTATGTTGGTGTGTGTATGTAAAGGCAAATAATATGCGTAACTCAAGTACCCTTACCATACTTTTCCTATTAACCATAATATCACTACGAGTCGAGATGGAAAGTACCGGCATTGGGGTAAGTTGAAAATAACTATGAATTCCCTTTTCACAATTCTGAATTTTTTATTGAAAAAAAAAACTAGCTTAATATTCTATTGGCCTTTTATGGAATGGGTCAAAATCCCTTGAAACTAGCTTTACTTGTGTGAAGTATATCTGCCTTTACCCATTTTTCCTGAATAAGTAGGACTTATAGGTTATACACAGTTCTAATATCCATATGTTCTTAAAGAAAAATTTTAAGAGTAATCTTATTTTCCAATGTGTGAACTATCGGTTGTTCTACGTCGGTAAACTAATAACGGTTATTAACATATACTTGAACACAAGACGTTCATTACTTCATAGCCAACGCATAGTTACGTTTAGGTTGAACTAAAAGGACAAGTTGCGTGTTGTTTTCTCATTAATAATAAGTAATTATGATATTTTTTAGTCTGCCTTGAATGGAAAAGGGTTTATTTTTTGACTGGATGCTACCTAGCCTTTCTTTTATTCATTTTTATTCATTCATGTTGTTGAAGACCAGGCCTTAATATGGCCGATGCATTGTCTGTAGAATATTAATATATTGTAGGCATGTTTCTTTTTCTGGTTTAAGTAATTTTGGAAAAATACCATATTTTAATGGTTCTCATAAACCAATTCCATTTTGGAATACCTCCCATATCCATAGCTTAGCAACTGTGTGCTACTTGCTTCAATAGCGTTAGTTGCTAGTTACTACGAAATTCCACTTCCCTTTACCAGTGATTTTTCGTACCTTTTATTGCAAAACTGCCTAATGATCTGCGTAATTTATTCATATCTTAGCTGTAATACACACACATACTTATATTCATAAATGCACACACACACACACACACACACATATATATATATATATATATATAGAGAGAGAGAGAGAGAGAGAGAGAGAGAGAGCTTTTTTTTGCGCCTTTTCCATTCGAAGTTCAATGGTGTTAATGGCATTGTTGTATGTTTTTTTTGCCTTCTCATGAATGACCAAACCTTTTCAGGTTTTTACTAACTGAAGTTTCCTGATGCATTGTCCATTATTTATAACAAAGAGTTATACTGATTTATCAGACAGTCATTGTCCATTAATTGGGACTCCACTGTTTTATTTTTTCCACATAAATAACATATTATTTTGGTTATCGTTTAATTCATAACTCGCGTAATGCACATAGGTGTAAAAATATATGTATGTGTGCGTACTCGTGCATTTCCACATAATAAAATCGCATCAGAATACGATTGATTTCCTAATCCTTTCGTGTATTCTTGAACGCGAAGTTTTTACTTAAATATAGGAAATATAGAAGTTATAATTTTTTAGACCATGCATCGTCAAAAGTATAAGCTCTAACCTTTGTATTATTATTATTATTATTATTATTATTATTATTAAAAGGAGGAGATTAATCAGCCCAATGAGCCAAGCTCAACTCATACAGAGCTGGCCAGATTAAATTCTTTAAGAAAAACATTTATAAAGCTAAATAAATGAATGAAATAAGATATATATTAAATATAATGGACAAAAAAATAAACAATTTATGGAGTAAAAATCTTTGATAAACCGAAATTCAAATCATATGAAGGAGTGGCAGAGAGGATTTTCCGTGGCCGGAGAAATCCCCAAATGAAATTTGTCACATAAATTTTACTCTGTGAAATTCGCCTTCCATACCGCAACGAAATCGTTATTTATTGTCCGTGTCAGGTACAGGTATGGGAAAACCAGATTTGTGTAGGCTTAAAATCTCTTGGATGTTTCTTATTCGTGGAGTGCCCGAGAGGGAGAATGTTGACTGAATTGGGACGTCGTTTAGGCCTAAGTTAGAAATTGTCCGTAAATTTAAAAGTCAAGTTTACAAGACACTGTGAGCGTTCGGAATAGGGTTTTTGACTTTGTCAACATTTTAACACATACACACACATATATATATATATATATATATATATATATATATATATACACGTGTGTGTGTGCTTATGTGTGTATAACTGCAAAGTTTACGAACATTATACACGATTTATTTTTATTTTTAGTTTTGGTTACTTGTACTTTTATAAACGTTTGCTTTCTCGTTTATTGGCATATAAATTATCAGGTGTTTCTTCCTTTTCATTCTGGTGGTGTGCGTAGCCACTTGACTTTACACTTCCTCATTTTTCTATCTATTTTATATCTCTAATATTGTGACATAAAAAAGAATGTTTTTTTTTTAATGAAATATTTATTTCACAGTTTTTAAACTTTATTCTAAAGGGAAATGCGTTGCTGTTCATCTTTCTTATTTAAATTATAAATAGATTATTGTTTGATTTTTTCAAGGATGTATTTTCAGTATCACTGCTCTAACCATACACAAATTCTCTCTCTCTCTCTCTCTCTCTCTCTCTCTCTCTCTTAATGTGAAAAAGTCAAAGCAGACTATTTTTGACAGGACTGGTAAATGATGTAATGGAGATTGTTGTGTATGGATTTCTATAGTTTATTCATAGCTTAATAGACTTTTTTCCATTATTTTTAATGATTTGATGAACTGTCTTAAATTTCATGTATTAAATTTTTTCTTCCTTTTCTATGGTGTATAGCATCTCATTAACATAAGTCATTTAATATATTTCCTTTTTGAAGTTAATTAAGGTATATAAAATAATGTATAAACTTTCATCGCTAATCCTTTTAATAACCTCAATATATTTTTAGACATTTTTAATTCTTGCGAATAAGTTGCAATTTAGTAATTGAATATTTTACATATATGCACATTGTACTTGGCTAGATAACATGAATATATGCATGATTATCATGTTACTTGACTCCCAACCACAAAATTTCTTAAACAATCAAGTACGCTTATGAAAGGAACTTTTAAATTTAGATTCATAAGTTGAAAAGAAAATAGTTAAGCACTGTGTTCTATGCAATTATGCCATAAAACCTAGGATGACGGAGCAAATGCTCCAAATTACAGTAATTTTCACAAGCCGTTATTAAGATGACTTGCAATTATCCTTAGTGACCCACATGCAAATCTTTAAAAGAGAAGTTGGAAGATAGGTGTATCCTTGATATTAATTTTAAGCACTTATGTAAATACTTGGTCTCTTTCATCCTACTTGTTACAGACTGAGGGAAAGGGAGGATTTTGTGTTTATAAATATAGTGAACCGGATTCTATTCATGTTTTTGCTAATTGAATTTTGAATAGAAGTAAACAGGATTTCTTTTGTGTTTTGTTGGTACGTCAGAAGAATTTTCCACGTGATACCCTAGGGAGTAGACTTTAGGATTTTCATGTAATGAATTTAAGCAAATGTTCCTTCGGGATTTTATTAATAGCAAGAAGATTTCAGTTAGTGTAAATCAACCAATACTATCTTCATTCAAATAATCAACTTGTTCTTGTTTATTCATAGCTATGTTGAAATGCAGAGAGAGAGAGAGAGAGAGAGAGAGAGAGAGAGAGAGAGAGAGAGAGAGAGAGAGAGAGACCGTAGGGGGTTAGTTCCGTCAGTGCACCACGAGCGGTTCACTGTAGGCATTACTTAAGGGTCTTTGCAGTGTTCCTTCGGCCCCTTGCTGCGCTTAGTTTATATCCTTATACTTTATCTCCGCTCTTCTTTTATTGCCTTCCATTTTGCTTTCCATCCTCTCCCAACTTTTACATGATAACGTAACTCTAGTGTTTTACCCTATATGCAATTGGCCGCTGAATGGCTCGACAGGTTCCAGCGCCGGGCTACGTAGCCTAAATCCATAAACCCGATCCAATCATCCGTTGACAGAGAGAGAGAGAGAGAGAGAGAGAGAGAGAGAGAGAGAGAGAGAGAGAGAGAGTGTGTGTGTGTGTGTGTGTGTGTGTGCTGCGATCGTGTTTTTAGTAATATTCGTATTGGGAATAATATAGTTTTATTGTAAAGCAAGATGGAGGCCGGATGCATTTGTCAAGACTCATTTTTCAGCAATGCCAAAATTTCTCTTAATTTTATCCTGATCTACATTATTGCTAGAATGTATTGCATCGGACTTTTGTGAAACGATGCCCTTCCATAATTGAATTAAAAGTACTGATTTACTTTTACTTTAAAGGCTATTTTCCGCTCCTATATAGTAGGGGAACCTTACTCTCTGCAGGAAATCCACAGTCATTTTATCATGTTCGTGTTCGAAAGCATTCAACATGTCAACAATTGATAAATTAACAATTAAACAAGCAAACGTGAAGTAATATTTTCTTTAAAGGTAGCTTAAGGAAGAATGAATAATAGGATAACAGGTGTTCGGAGATTCTGAGGGCACAGTAAGGTGTAAAATTTCCCTGAGCCATTTCAAGGATGAGTTGCTGTGAAAGAGGTGCCCGAGATGAAAGTGTTCAGACCAAAGACTGTTGAAAAAAATGTGGTCGAACTTCGCTTAGATATCACAACGGAGAGATGCAAGTGTATGTAAGTGTCATAGTGTCAGATTTACGATAGGAAGAAAAACATTTTCTCTGATGTAAAAGCATTTCTCGCTGTTGTAGCAAGTGCTGACATCTGACAATTTAGTGTCGTTGCTTGAGGCCATTGAACTGCTTTTGTATTCATTAGGAGACGGAAATTTTACTTATTTGTAGTAATATATTTGCCTGTGGGTGATACTACACCCGTTGTCAACATCTTTGATGACAGTCAAGATGACATTATTATTATAAATAGTAGCTGTGTCAAATTAAAGTTTATGTAGTTGTAGAAACAATAGTTTATGGTATTTCAATATTATTTATTCATATTTATAGCATCAGGTACTGCAATAATAACAAAAGATAAGAATATGATGATAATATTAGCTAGATTCTCATGAACATATCTGAAATTCAAGGCCTATAATGGATTTGTTTTGATACAGTGAGGCCTGAGAAGCCAGAAAATTGACTGGAGTATTAATACTAAAAGACGAAAGTCGATATCTTAATATCATATTTATGATTCCCTTCCACCGAAATCATTCAAAATATAGATCAAAGATCTGCTAAGAGAACAAACATCTTGTTTTGTCAAACAAAGGCGGGGCTTGGAGTGGGAGGAAAAAAAAAGTAATTTCCTAAGGATGAGGCCCAGGGTTGTATCTTTGAGGTTGGTGATATTAGATTAATTTGAGCTGAAAGGTGTAGGAAATTAGTTCAGGGAAAAAGTGGTGGTTACGTAAGTCTATTTTTCCTTATAGGGTAGGCTGGGTGATGTAACTTTGTTTTCTGTCTTGCTTTCACTTTGATGTTTTCGATTCTTCCTTTCTGCGTAGGCGAGAAAGCTTTCATCTCTCTCTCTCTCTCTCTCTCTCTCTCTCTCTCTCTCTCTCTCTCTCTCTCTCTCTCTCTCTCTCTCATTCCAAAAATGTTTGCCTTTTTTAAAATTATGAACTTTACTTTGATTAATTCTTTGTGAATGTATTCGGTTGTCTAATTCGCGTTAAGGAATGAGATACGGAAACCAGTGAAGTGACTTAACATATTTTATATTGTCGAAGCAAAAATAAATAGGTACATAAAAATCCAATGAGAGAGAGAGAGAGAGAGAGAGAGAGAGAGAGAGAGAGAGAGAGAGAGAGAGAGAGAGAGAGAGAATATTTTCTTGTTCCGCTTGCTGACAAGTGAATGGAGAATATTTTGCAAGTTAGTGCCAACAACTTATCCTGTCGCCAGACCTCATCAGAGAAGTTAAGAGGAAGAAAGTTAACGGCATTAACTACCTTTACACACGAGGTAGTTGTCGTGCTCAAGTCTCGACGCTTTGCTCACTCCGGTGTCTGTTGACAAGCTCATTCACTCTGTCTGGAGTTGGAAGTTTTTCTTTTCGTTTATTTTCTTTTTTAAATATTAAGTAGTTTTGTTTCTATTTGCATTCCCTCGATCATTTCCCTTTATAGCCCAGATGTGCCTTGGCGCTGAATGGCCTCCCTGGGCTTAATGTCGATCCATAATTATTATTATTACTAGCTACGCTACAACCCTAGTGGGAGAAGCAAGATGTTATCAACCCAAGGGTTCTTACAAAGAAAAAAAGCCTTGTGGAAAGAAAATGAATAAATAAATAAATAAAAGTAGTAATGAACAATTAATTTTAAATATTTAAAGGACAATAACACTAGTAGAAAAGATCTTTCAAATATAAACTATTAAGAGAGATTTATGTCAGCCTGTTCAACATAAAAAAACATTCGCTGCAAGTTTGGACTTTTGAAAAATGCTACCAACGATTTAACTGCCTGATTAAGATGACCATTCCTTAACTAAAAGGGAACTGCGTTCGATTCTCGAACTGGACGAGAAGGGATAGTAGATAAATGGTCCCTAAAATTCTGGATCCCTTTTTATCAAAATAGTGAGTTAGGTGTACTTAGCTGTTATTTAATCTTTGTTGGTCACAGCTGGAAAAAAAAGAGATGCGAACACGACATGTGAATGTTTGTTACAGGTTCTGAATGTGTATCATTTAATTGAGAAGTCTTGGATGAGGTAGTCTCTCTCTCTCTCTCTCTCTCTCTCTCTCTCTCTCTCTCTCTCTCTCTCTCTCTTATGAATGTTGATCATTTTGTTTTGTTAATACCATAGGATATTTGTTGATGTTAGTGGTTTCACTTGCCTACCTCTCATCATTGCTTTTTCAGATAATGCGGTTTTCTACATTTTTGATAGTCACAGGTGAATTAAAACTTGGTTTAATGATTTTCATGTCAGTGGTGAAAATCCTGCACATTATATATATATATATATATATATATATATATATGTGTGTGTGTGTGTGTGTGTATATATATATATATATATATATATATATATATATATATATATATATATATATATATATACACTGTATAGTGTCTGTGCGTATTGTATGTATGTATGTTTGTATGGGTGAGTAGGTACTCTTCGTTAACTCTTCTGTTGACTACTAAGGCAAAGAATTGGTTACCTAATATCTAACAGACTGTTGGGGTCGCAGCCAGCGTTAAAATGGCGTATACTAGCAACCTCATCTTAAGGTACTAGTAGATCACTGCAGAGCTAAACACTTTACGTCGAACCTCTAATAGGAAAGGCGTATGGTGAGAACATTAATACTTTATTGCTCTTAATAGAATTATTTCTTACCAAATCGACGTTTTTTTTTATATATTCAGAGATTAATGGACTCCGTTTGAGAATGTTTTGTACCTTTATGGTGGATTGTGCTACAAGAATCATTCTAAGGTAAAAGCGTAGTCGAGTGAATATTACTAGTATAATAGGCTCCCCATTTTATTTTACCCAGTTTTTATTTTTCATAAAAAGATCTATTGTAAGTACTAGGAAAGTCTCTCTTAGTACGATGTAAAAGCAGTCTTTTGAGAAAGTATATAGGTCGACACTAAATAGCAGTTAGCGTGACAAAAGCTGTTATACTAGACACTTAGAGAGAGAGAGAGAGAGAGAGAGAGAGAGAGAGAGAGAGAGAGAGAGAGAGAGAGTTCATTTCTAAAGGCACTATTTATTTGTAAAATAATAACTGAATACACAGTAAAATTTGTTTTATACCTATAGATATAATCCTATGTATCAGTTATTACCGTTTAATAGCGTTGCCAGTAATTATTAATAACCTATTTGTTTCATGTATGTATGAGTGTGTATGACTTATTATTATAATTGATTCATGTTTAATATTTTTTTTAAGAAGGATGATGAGCGAGCCCCGATTAACGGGTATATTATTGCACCAGAATACAGGAGCTGGAAAATAATAAGAGAATTTATCTATTTATTTAATTTACTCAATTGTAAGTGCACAAATTCACGTGTTTTAGGTTAAAGTATATGTCAGCGTGCATTTGTTTGTAGGATTTCCAATTTGTGTGAACTTGCTTGCACGCGAACGCGCCCCTGTGTGTATACGAAAACGTGTCGTTTGTTTACGGTTCCGGAAGGATACAATTGAGTTATTTAGGTGCTCGTGCGTAGGTATGCGTAATGTGAGCAAAGCGGAAGTATATTACAGTAGTACCATTCCCGAAGCGTACATATATTTTTGCATGCAAACGGGTGAATGTATATGCGAGTTATTGTTTGCGTAATCCAATAGATTCTTTTGCCGTTGTTTTATAAGTAGAATGCCTCCAAAAGCATTGTTTTCTCCAGTATGCGACTGCTTGCATGCAGGGACGTTTTCTCTTGTTTGTGTTCAGGGCATTTGTATAATGGAAATATGTGCCTTAAAAACGTTTACGTTTTTATGTTGTTTACCTAGAAGGCATCCGGAACATTAATACCACGGCAAAAGGGAACCCAACACATCGACCGCAAGCACAGGTGGTGCTTGCTCTGGAGGTCGCCTGGTTACAGTACCATTTAAAAGCGGATAATGTGGCCGCAGACATGAGGCGCGGCCCACCCACACGCCTGCAGACCCCCACAAAACGCCTACGAAAAGCTATCAACGCCTTCTCGTAAAGTATGAAATATGACGGTGGTCGAATTATTGATGCCGAGTTTTTGGTCACGATTTTTTTTTCTCTTATTCTATTTTTCTTTTTGCCTGTAATTTATTATAATTTAGTTTTAGTGGTACTTTTTACTTCGGTTGTTGTTCATTCTTATTTTTCTATTGATATTTATTTGTATTAAATTTTAGCACTACCTTTTATTTTTATTGTTTTTTTCTATATACTTTTATGTTTTCCATATTCATTATTTTATTAATTTCTATTAACTCTCTCTCTCTCTCTCTCTCTCTCTCTCTCTCTCTCTCTCTCAACCGGGTACTGTGTTGTATGGAAAGACATTTTCGACGCTATTTGGATGGTTGGGTTTAACGAATGTATTGAATATAAATAAAGTTTATTTGTATGAATAGAGAAAGGGCTGTAAAGGAAAAGAATCGTAAGAGTATTTTAATCATCTGAATATATTTTAGCACGTGGCTAGAATGGGCCAATAAAGTGTAGATCTTGTAGTTTGCTGCACATTAAAAGTGTGATCATTTTTTTTTTATTCACGAATGTCTTATTGGTTTTTAATAAATTTTCCATTCTTTTTTGATAAGCTTAATTGGGTTGTTTAAAATAACAGTAGATGATCCCTTTTGTCATGTTCCATAAGAATATATGGCCCTGTATGGTTTGTTACATGAAGATGTATATATATATATATATATATATATATATATATATATATATATATATATATATATATATATATATATATGTTCTTTTAGCGGTCATCAAAAGTGTATGTTTGGCTTATTCCAATAAATATTTAATCAGTCAATATCAAGGGAAGCATGTTTGATGTTGCTTAATG
Source organism: Palaemon carinicauda (assembly GCF_036898095.1). NCBI lineage: Eukaryota > Metazoa > Arthropoda > Malacostraca > Decapoda > Palaemonidae > Palaemon > Palaemon carinicauda. The sequence goes on along the minus strand of NC_090736.1, from coordinate 1,333,994 downwards.
GGGTTGTTACTCCTTTTGGCAGTATTTATTACAGAAATGTTTCAAGGTTGTAAACCCAGATTTCAATGAATTATACGTATGTTTATGTGATGAAGATGATATAAACTCTTCTGATGTCCTCATTCCTTTGCAGTTTGACGCATTTGAAAACCTTATTTGAGTATGTTTTAATATAAATTTTCAAGGAATAATATATATATATATATATATATATATATATATATATGTTTGTGTGTGTGTGTATATATAAAATGTGTGTATATGCATATATGTATATATATATATACATACATATATATACACACAAATGTGTGTGTGATATGTTATATATATATATATATATATATATATATATATATATATACATATGAATTTACATATACATATACATACAATTATATTTACACAGTATATACAAACGACAGACGGACATTTTAAAGAGAATGATAGAACAGTACCCTGTCATAGAAAGACTTGCTTAAGTGAAATAAAATCAAGATAAGTAGGAGTGACAAACATCGCTTTTTAAAAGAAGAGCATAAGAGCCTGATGATTCTGACCATTAAACCGCAGTTGTGCCCTGAATGTCACGATCAGATAGTGGGGCAGCATCTACTTTGGTTGGCGACCTTGTCCTTTTGACTTCGAGGGAAGGCAAAGGCAGTAAGGAAAGATCAGAAAATCTCTGGGATTTCTGCCAGTATTTTTCCTCGTTAGTAGGGTACGGTAGCGGCAGATGGGGTTGATCAGATGAGTCATTTATTTACATCTGGAATCTAGAGAAGAATAAAAATAGTGCTTCCTATGAATAAGGATAAAATAGTTCTTCGCATGAATAAGGATAAAATACATTTATGATTAAAAAATGGATATTTTGTAGAAAAGCAATACCTACAGTAGTATACTACTGTTAAGGGCTTGAATTAGATAAATAATTGTGATGCCCCGTAGGTCTTTAAAGTGAATTTTAGCAGGGCGCGTTTACAATATACGGCACTTATCGGAGAGCTAATGTAGAGGAACATTTTGTGTCTTCCCTCTACTGTCTAGAGAGAAAGAGGAAGGAAGAGACGTTGGGATGTGAGAGGCGGATAGGGTGTTTTGTCTTGGTGAGGCTACAGTTTTAAAGCCTGTTGTGAAAAGGATGGCAGTAGGTCCGTGATTTGTTGTTGCTTAGTGGAACTGAGGTCTGGTTGAGTCTTGTTATTGTTATGGAAGTAGGTACGTAGGAGGCGGTGGTGAATCGGAAAGTCTGAGATGTTTTGTTTTTTATATTGATCTTTTGATGTGGGCCGGTTTTCGATTTAGCTAATTTTTTATTCTTGGTTGACGTTGCTGTTTTAATTTGATATTATTTTGTCTTTCTTTTTAATTCATAACTTATGAGCTTTTTATTTACGTAGAGGGGAACTAGTGGTTAAAATAATTTTCGGAAATACAGTACCATTCCTACTAAAGCATGTATTATTTTCAGTAATAGTTTTTGAGCTATTGAAGTTTTGTAAATTAGAATAAACTTTGTATTTTGTTTTTTCTTGTTCTTTATGCAAAACTGCTTTCATTGCATTTTTTTAGCAAGATCCATCAATGATTTTTTCTACTTAACTGACGACTGTAATTTATTTGATTATATTTTCACAATTGTCACTTTACCGTTCTTGAGTGAAGTAATAAAAAATAATAAAACTCAAGAGAACGGAGGTCACATTTATACAACCTTGAACATTGATCGTGTGTAGGTAGATATTTGTTGCAGGTCGTGAGCTAACAAGGACAGAGGCAATAAAATGGCTTTATTAGGTGCTAACCTTCGAAATAGAAAATGAAGGTGATTAAATTTTGAGTTATTGCTCACCCATATTATTTTAGTTGATTCATTATTGATTATAGTGATAACAGATTATGATAATAGTTATCATTATCTAAAAATGGTACTTTTAACATTATCGTAACATGGTAAGTATCATTTATATATTTTAATCCTATTCTACTATATGATTATCATGATTATTGTTTGTTTTGCTCTTATTATTATTATTTATTATTATTATTATTAATATTCTTATTATTATTATTATCATTATTACTAATATTATTATTTATTATTTTTTAGTGTTATTTATTATTTATTATTATTGATTATTATTATTATTTGTTATTATTATTATTTAATATTTTTGTTAATATTTGTTGTTATTTGTTATTGTTATTATTTATTATTTGTTATTATTTGTTATTTGTTTATTATTAATTTGTTGTTTGTTATTAATTTTTTATTTATTATTAATTTGTTATTAATTTATTATTCATTTATTATTTTGTTATTAATTTATTATTAATTTATTATTTTGTTATTTATTTATTATTAATTTATTTATTTATTATTTTATTTATTACTAGTATATTATTGATTTATTATTAGTTTATTATTAATTTATAATTTGTTTGTTATTGATTTATTATTTATTTATTATTAATTTATTATTTATTTGTTATCAATTTATTATTTATTTACTGATTTATTATTTATTTGTTATTAATTCATTTATTATAATTTATTATTTATTTATTATTAATTCATTATGTATTTATTATTTATTTATAATTAATTTATTATTTATTTTTTATTAATTTATTATTCATTTATTATTTATTTATTATTAGCTAAGCTACAATCCTAGTTGGAAAAGCAGGCTGTTATAAGCCCAAGAGCTCCTTAGTATACTAAGGAGAAATAGGAATAATGAATATGAATTAATTTAAGACCAGTAACAACGTTAAAATAAATCTCTTATATAATTTAACTATGAAGAGAGACTTATGTCAGCCTGTTCAACATAAAAACATTCGCTGCAAGTTTTAACGGCCTAATTAGGAGGATTATTCCAGAATCTGGTCGCTGCTGTAATAAACTTTCTAAAATTCCGTGTAGTATTGAGCGTTATGATGGAGAAGGCATGACTTAGAATTAACTGCGTACCTATTACTACGTACAGGACAGTACAGTCGGGGAAGATGCGAATGTAATAAATGGTCAGAGTAAAGGAAAATTTTAAGTAACTTGCATAAAGAACTGACTAAACAACGGTGCCAGAGATGAATATCTAGATTAGGAATAAGAAATTTGATAGACCAAGTTTTTGAGGAGTGAAAAGTTCTTACATTATACTGTTGTTGTTCAAGTATTAGATAGATTCTTCAGTTTTGGCCTATATATTCCATTGAATAGTCTCTGAAATTAACAATATTTACAACTATCTGCATTTTATAGAATTTCAAATTGATATCCTTCTAACGGTGCTAGGTTTACTAAAAATGTTTAGTTTAAAAGTCGTAAGAAACTAGGGTACTGCTTTGATTTATTCACTAAATGGTGAAACTACAAAATTGTGCGTTTTAAATGGGGATTTTCTTTGAGAGCGGTTTTCACAGCCATCCTGAACGATTTGTCAATAAAATAAGTTGGATAATTTTCATCAAAGGGAATGCTTTGTATCTCTAATGGCACGAAAAAAAAAATTATCACTGTTGACAGATTAATAATGAATATGAGCAAGAATTTTTGGTTTACTAAAGACGGAGCATCTAAATTTTATAGTAATTTTATGAACATTAACTTCCAAAAATGACAAAATTCCACACATCTCTTCTTCAAAAGCACATAGTTGTTTAAAAGGCTATAATTTATCAAGTATAGACTATAAATAATTTAAGATTCAGATAATGGCCATAAACATATATACATGAAAACCTTTTCACAACGTTAAAGTATTCCTTATATAAATATTAATATTTTTATGTATGTATGTTTATGGCCATTATCTTAAGATGTTAAATTAAGATTATATCATTAACAATCGTGATTTTCATTATTTTGAAAGTCACAATTACCCTTTAATGTCAATTCGCTCTTTCTTGGGATCCCAGACTTATAGAGGATTTTATTTGGGGGGTGGGGGTGGGGGGGGGGGGTCAAATATTCTGCCCAGCCAGGAATTTTAACCTATGATCTATAAAAATAAGAGTAAACATTAGACATTCAGCCGGCTTCGTTGGAAAGAGTATTTATGTACTATACTGTATGTATATATATATATATATATATATATATATATATATATATATATATATATAATATAAATATAATATAAATATAATATATATATATATATATATATATATATATATATATATATATAATGAACTACTGTACTAGTAATACGTTTGGCCATACGTACATATATTTTCTACAGTTAGGATTAATTTTGTTGATTCCAAGAGGCAGTTTTTTGTCTATATATATATATATATATATATATATATATATATATATATATATATATATATAGAATAGTGAGAAAGAATATTTAATAATGTATATGTAATGCATTTGGCTGTGTATAGCCTTGATTGTCCTTGGACTTGATTTGACTTAAAATCTCGTGTTGCGAAATTTGGGAACGTGACCGAGAGTCCAGCTGGTATTCTTGTTAGAATTTATACGCGCGCCCACTGGTTCGTTTTTATTTTGTCGTTGAATATTTTACTGTAGCTTTTTGGTTGTTGGTATATGTATATGCATATTACTTTCTTGGCTGGAATCCATGCTAGATATATAAACATTAATGTTCGCTAGTGTTGGTTATTATGGTTGTTATGTGAAGTCAGTTTTTAGGAATTTAAATAACTAGATTAATAGGAATTATGCTTGGTTTTTAATTAAGTGTCGGTAATGTTTGTAGGTAAATTCATTATGATTTTCTACGTTAATTTATTTTTGGTTTTAGCGATTCACTTATTTTTTTTAAGTTAAATACCTTTAAACTAGGTAAAAAAATAAATTTTATTTTTAAGTCAAATGCAACATTTTAGGCATTCATCACTACGGAACGTTATGGACGTCATGAGTATTTCTGGAATATATATAATCATCATCTCCTCCCACACCTATTGACGCAAAGGACCTCGGTTAGATTTCTCCAGTCGTCTCTATCTTGAGCTTTTAATTCAACACTTCTCCATTCATTATCTCCTACTCTGCGCTTCATAGTCCTCAGCCATGTAGGGTTGGGTCTTCCAACTAATTTAATGCCTTGGGGAGTCCAGCTGTACGTTTGGTAAACTAATCTCTCTTGAGGAGTGCGAAGAGCATGCCTAAACTATCTCCATCTACCCCTCATCATGATCTCATCCACACGCGGCACTCGAGTAATCTCTCTTATGGCTTCATTTCTAATCTTGTCCTTCCATTTAACTCCCAATATTCATCTGAGGGCTTTATTCTCAAATCTACTAAATCTATTGGAGATTGTTTCATTGTCATATCATGAGTCATGTCCATAGAGTAACACCGATCTCACCAAGCTGATATATATAGTCTGATTTTTATATGCAATTTCAGGCGATTTGATTTCCAAATTTTACTTAACCTAGCTATTGTCTAATTTGCTTTTTTCAATCTTTCACTAAACTCTAATTCTAAAGACACTGTATTGGAGGTCATAGTTCCTAAATACTTAATTGTTTCTACCTCATTAATCCTTTCTTCTTCAAATGATATTTCATCTTCCATTGTATATTCCGTTCTCATCATCTCTGTCTTTCTTCCATTAATCTTCAACCCAACCTCGTGTGATTTTTCATGCATTATGGTAAGCAAGCATTGCAAATCCTGTGGTATTTTACTAACAAGTACAACATCATCAACATACTCTATGTCTGCTAAATTTGTATCACCAATCCAGTCCAATCCTTCTCCATCTCCAACGGTTCTACGCATTACAAAATCCACGAGGAGGATAAACAACATAGGTGATAACCCATTCCCTTGGAGTACTCCGCTGTTCACTGGAAATTCATTTGATAAGACTCCATAAACATTAACTTTGCACTTGGTAGGTTCATGAATAGACTTATCAAATTTACATATTCGAGAGGAACTCCATAAAAACGCAGGACTCTTCATTCATATATATATATATATATATATATATATATATAGAGAGAGAGAGAGAGAGAGAGAGAGAGAGAGAGAGAGAGAGAGAGACATACATATATATGTCAAATACATTCTTGTTCTTCCTCATAAATAATGCATGTTTTCAGTCCAAACTAAATCTTTTTTTTTTTTTTTTACCAGAGTATTTTTCTCCACAAACCTCCTATTTGTAAAGAATTGCCAACAGATAAAAGAAATAAAAAGAAAATGCTTTCATCGTGTATTTTTGTAATTTTGCTGATATGAATCTGCTCCATACATGCAGGGCCCCAGCATACGAATTTGTACATGTTGGAAATATACTTTGTGGCTTTAGGAAGAAAAAGTTGGAAGTTTGAATGTTTTTTTCATTCCTGATACTACACACACATATGTGTATATACAGTATATATATATATATATATATATATATATATATATATATATATATATATATATATATATATATATATAAGTATATATATATATATATATATATATATATAAGTATATATATATATATATATATATATATATATATATATATATATATATATATATATGCAATAAAATACACAATTTTTCCGTGTATTTATGATAAATAAAATAACCCACAATGTATAAAAAATTAAATTTATTTACCTTTCGAGGGGACCATCTCCCTTCCTCCTCAGAAAACAAAATGTTTATTTTCTCTAGATTCTAGAAGGGGGATGTTCTTTTCGAAAACTTAAATAAATTTAATTTTTCATACATTGTGGGTTTTTATATATATATATATATATATATATATATATATATATATATATATATATATATATAAATGTATATATATACATACATACACATATATATGTGTGTGTGTGTGATATACATACCTGAATAGATTAGATATACAAGATATAATTCGCCACTGAAATTTTATCCTTGGATGGGAATAGCTCTGGAAAGTGTTAGTCTTTTAGTTCTTGAGGTTGCTAGCTCCCCGCCATTTTTCATGCTGGTTGGTGGGGCTACTATAGTCTATTAACTCCTGGTAGCTAGTTTACTGCTTAGATCAGTAGATACACACAGGGGTTCAACGGAGGTTTACTGTTCACCTGTCCATGCTCAGGATGGAAGCTTGGTTTGCTTGCCTGGCAGCCGAGAATACCATCAATTTCACCTCGAATAATTGCATGCTTGGAAAAAAATGCTCTAGTCTTCCTAAATCCTAGAAGGGAAGGAAACTTGTTAACATGTTTGTTTAGATGAATATTTATGTATACAGACCTTGTGAACCTTGCTACAGATTGGCTTAGAGTCTCAGTGAGGTTGGATTAGGCAACAAATGATAGGTGTTAATTTTTTATGTGTGTAGGGTTGTGGTGGCCGATATGGTAACGTCCCTGACTGATGAACACCAGACTGGGGTTCAAGTCTAGCTCAAACTCGTTAGTTTCTGTGGTCGCTGCAACCTCACTATCCTTGTGAGCTAAAGATGGGGGTTTAGAGGAGCCTATAGGTCTATATGCCGAGTTATCAGTAGTTATTGTCTGGCCCCCCTTGGTCCACGCTTAGGTGGATAGTGGGTTTGGATGCTGATCATATGTATATATAGTGAGTCTATAGGGCAATGCCACTGTCCCTTGCCCCTGCCATTCATGAGTGGGCTTTAAACCCTCTATGTCTGAAATATCAGTAAGTTACTCTACTTTGATCTTATATTTGTAAAGTGAAATTATTAGAGAGTTGTGTACATATTAGAGATAGACTATTGGTTGATATGAGGTGAAAACGTGTATAGCCTCCTCTTTTTACTTTCACTTACTCGGGCCTGAATATTACCCCTTGGTAATCACGTGACAGTAATAAAGGTATTTGTAAGTTGAAAAAAGTTTTCAGGTTGATCTTATCGTTGATTATCTTGAAACTTTTAAGTTAGATTTTTAAAAGCGAACTTCAGCCTACAACTGTATCATGGAGTAGTTATATATTTTATTTAAGATTTCTATTTATGTAATGCATTAATATGTTACTTAGGTGGGTAATCCAAAGCTGAATTATTGGCATTTAGGAATGCTATGAATTATGAATAAAGTGAAAATTTCTCTTCTTTATTACTACTGCTTCTACGTAAAGTATTTCATAAGTACCTACAAATTGTACTTTAGATTTGTATTAGTTTAATTCTGAAGAGTATTCGGTCAAGACTATTGGCGTTAAAGCGGATATGTATTTTATCTGAACTACTTTGTTGATTTATATCCATTTTAGAGAAAACTCTGGTCTTATTTCAAGTACCAAATTATGTAAGAAAGTCATATAGTACATTAGAACCTAATTAGGGGAACTTTTAAATGCTTAGTTATTTATTGTATATGAATTTGCCTTAATGAAGGTGTTCATGAATATACTGTAATATATATATATATGTATATATATATATATATATATATACATACATACTGTGTATATATATACATACTGTATATATATATATATATATATATGTATGTATATGAATAGAGAGAGAGAGAGAGAGAGAGAGAGAGAGAGAGAGTCCAGGACATTCGATGGTATAGGATGTCAATTGATAGACATCGATAACGAGATGTTTGGGAACCAGATGGAGACGGATCGATACACGAGAGGATGATGGAAGAGGCGAGAGAAAGAGAGAGAGAGAGAGGAAATATAGGAAAGGTTTTGAAGCTGAAGCTGTGGATGTTGGAAAGGCTCTTCTTGGAAGGGAATTGGGACCACTAAAACTATGATGAATAAACAAGAATAGGAAAAGAAAAGACCATATTAAAAGGAGAAAAATAATTTTTAAATCTGTTTGGAACGATATTATTATTATTATTATTATTATTATTATTTGCTAAGCTGCAACTTTAGTGGGAAAAGCAGGATGCTAAAATCCCAGGGACTCCAACAGGGAAAATAGCCCAGTGAGGAAGGAACCAAGGATAAATTAAATATTTTAAGAACAGTAACACCATTAAAATAGATATATCCTATAAAACATAAAACTTAAGGAAAACAAGAGGAAGATAAATTAGATAGAATACTGTGCCCGAGTGTACCCTCAAGCAAGAGAACTAACTCTATAGTGATATTTAAGGTAGTTATCACTATACTTTGGAAGTTCAAACTTGCAGCGAATGTTTTTATGTTAAACAGGCTGACATTAAGTTTCTTTTTTTATAGTTTATTTATGAAAGATCTATTTTAATGTTGTTGATATTCTTAACGTGTTTTATTTTGATTTTTCATTGCTTGTATTTTATTTCCTTATTTCCTTTCCCCACTAGGCTATTTATCCCTGTTTGAGTCATAGGGCTTATAGCATCGTGCTTTTCCAACTAGGGTTGTAGTTCAGCTAATAATAATAATAATAATAATAATAATAATAATAATAATAATAATAATAATAATAATAATAATAATGATGGTGATAATGAAGAAAAACATAATTTGAATCTATTCCAAGAAACAAAACTGATAAACTCGTTGGTTATCGAAACAAATGCAGTCAGAAGTCAGAGCAGACGATGTCGGTATCGTTCATTAGAGTTAATTTATCAAGGAATCATTAGGATTGAGGCTGATAGCGCATGCCATTTTCGTCGTATGAGAGAGAGAGAGAGAGAGAGAGAGAGAGTGAGAGAGAGAGAGAGAGAGAGAGAGACAGAGAGAGAGAGAGAGAGAGAGAGAGAGAAAATTTCTTGGAATAAATTACATATATATATATATATATATATATATGTATATATATATACACATATGTGTGTGTTTGTTTGTTTGTATATACATTCACAAATTTATATTTCATTGCGAGATAGATTGGATTTTCGTGGAAATTGCCTATTACCGAATAGAAACGTGTTGTTCATTACTTAACTTATATATATATATATATTATATATATATATGTATATATTATATATATAAATATGTATGTATATATATGTATATATATATATATATATATATATTTATGTGTGTATACACACATACATACACACAAATGAGAGAGAGAGAGAGAGAGAGAGAGAGAGAGAGAGAGAGAAAGGAATGCTATGATTAGGAGAATCAGTGTAATGGAATATCTGATGAAAGGGGGATTAGGCACAATAGTAAGGGGAAGTCGTAAGTACCGAGATAAAGTATCTTTTTTTTTTCTTTTTTTTTCTTTTTTCCTTTTTTTTTCTTGTACGAAGTACCCGAGTGACTTGAAGGAATTTAGGTGTACGTATATGTCCATTTGGAGGGTTTGTTATCTACCCTTACAAGTCTTTTATGTGTCTTTCTCAATTTAGGAGTTGAGCCTTTACGTAGGTATGCGTTCCCTTATATATTCGGTGACGCAGATACGCATACATACACCCACCCACACACATACACACAATCGTGTGTGTGTATATATATATAATATATATATATATATATATATATATATATATATATATATATATTATATGTGTGTGTGTATACATACATACATACATACAGAGATTATTTGTTGGTGTTTATGTATTATCTATCATACAGGTATCGTTAAGTGAAAGATGACTGTATACAGTACTTGTTTCTAAATTCAGACCCTTTTTTGATTAGGCTTGGAGTGGTAAAAGAATGGAAAATATGTACTTTATGTTGAAATAACTCCTTTATTCCGTGACCGTATCACCAAATCCATCTCGTGAATGTAGACATACGCTTGCTGAATGCCTTAATATAGATTTAGAAAAATTCAGTTCATGGTGCATATTATGGGGGATGAGGTTATTAAGATAGAACTCAAAGTATGATTATAAGTAGGTCGAGGGTAATAGCTCCTCATCAACCAGATCTTTGCCTTGAAAATGTTTCTTTAACTATATAAAATTTATTTTAAAATTCTTGGTATACGTTATTTCCACTGAACAAGCGTGTCTTCATGCGAAATCTCTTGCATGTGGCATATTTGATATATTTGGAGGATTCACGTCCTTCCCAGTTGGAAAAATATGAGTACACTACAAGATGACTATTTGTACAAAAAGCTTGATATTGCTGCATTATCAATAATGCATTTAAAATGCTTATTCATTTCTTAATGAGCAATTGAACGAATTTTCTTAAAACTTTTTTCTCTCAAATGTTAGTCAAGTGGTATTATTTGACATCAGTTGCAATGATATTATTAGACGCTGTAACAGGAATATATAGGAATGCCATAATTTTTTTTTCTTCATAAAAAAGAAACTTCAATGCTGAAATAACTTCAATTTCAGATTTAAGATTCCATAGAATTTACATTATTTACAAGAGTAAAACAATTATCAGAATAACCCACCACTTTTTGACATGTTACTTGTTAATAATATCTTAAATTACATTGAATGATGTTCAGCTTATTTGTCACGGGATAACGTAATTATTATAGTCTGTGATTAATTTGGATGAAGTACTTTCTGGTAGCTCGCATTGGGCAAAAGAATAGAGAAAATGAGATCAATATCGTTATGTTTTTATCATTTTATGCATTTCAGTTCAGTAATTGAAAAAAAGGACAGAACAAGTTTTTATGCTCATACACACACACACACACACACACACATATATATATATATATATATATATATATATATATATATATATGTATATATATATACCTATCTATCTATCTATCTATCTATCTATCTGTCTATATATATATATATATATATATATATATATATATAAGTAATATCTGGATTTATATGTAGTGTTTTTGTGTGTATTTGGTTATGAATTGTATATTTGAATGCATGACTACGTGTATATTAGAACCTTTTAGGAAAAATCTTCCATATAAAACGAGCGGACCAGATGCTTATAATGGATTTCTAATCCTGCTTGTTTTTCAAAGATTATGTAATATGTGAATAGAGTTAATATTTTGTTCTCTTATGCTCACAGTGATCTTCATCAATGAATGATTAAAAATTTTAAATGGGCTGTTGGTAATGCAGCAATATCACGCATCTGTTGGATTAATTTGAATTAGAAAATATCAGTCAGTGATATTAAACTTTATGACTTTCTTTAATCCCAATTTTTTCCTCTTTCTCCCTCTCCTTATACGCCTCCTCTTCCACCCTTCCCTCCCTTCAAGTCCAACAGACAGTCAGACACATCACTACCACTTCGGCGAGAAACTCTCTCCCTGCTATTGCCAAAAACCCAACAGGTGAATGGCTGGGGCGTATCTGTTTAAAGCTGAGCTGCTCTTTCAAGAGGGGTTGTGTGTGAGAGAGAGAGAGAGAGAGAGAGAGAGAGAGAGAGAGAGTACTGCATAGTTTTCCTTTCTAGTTTGGAAGAAATTCGATATGGTGCTTTCAATAAATTTACTGACCTTTGCAACGTCAAATGTATTGGTCGAAAATATTGTTTTCGAACAAATAATTTCTTTCATAAAGATATACAGTAGGTACATTCTGTTTGCTTTATTTTTAATCGTTTTGTAGATTATCTCAAATTATAACATCATTGTTAATCATTATAATATTAGTGTACACGACTCGTCAGAAATAATGGAGAAATATTTAGATAGATATGCACACACACCCCTTCGATCCCTCCCGATGAGGGAAGGGAGAGCTGAGCGTAACCGGATATGTATATATATATATATATATATATGTATGTATATTTTTGCTTTTAAGAATGTAAGAGGGTATAGCTAAAAATGTTTTACATACTAATGTATATTATAAAGAATTGTATTTATATATGTATATCAAGTATACGAAATAAAGTTGACTGATTGATTGATTGATTGTACATATAACCTATATATCTTAGGGAATGTAAGCGATGAAAAAACATTCCAGAATCTGGCCATAGATGATCACAAGAATATTTTGTTATCATAATGATAATACGATAGTTAAGGTTAATTTTAATATACTTATTTTATTCCTTCTATATTTTATTCCTTCTATATTTTATTCCTTCTATATTTTATTCCTTCTATATTTTATTCCTTCTTTCTACGCACATAATACACTTTCAAAGAATTTTTTTTGACTTTATAATAACATCTTTGAAATTTCAATGCACTTCCTAAACAACTCGGAACTTCCATCTAAAAATGGTTGCATCCTTTTTTCTACTTAATGCATTACTAACTTTTTCTCAAACTCACTTGTCGGATTATCAAAGGGACATAATGGAGCGTTATATTATTTGCAATTCCTTCTTCCCTTTTCAGTCTACATGTGACAACTTCACAAAAACGTTGCTTTTATACCTAGAGAGGATTAGCGAACAATGGGTAAACGGATATTGGGTCAGGGAGATCACGGCCAGTGCTCGAGGCTATGGAATATTAATCTTTAGTAAAATAGTTTTTATGGTGACCTTTATGTACTAAAGTCGAGGGCGTCTAAAATAACAATAATGATATTTTTCGCAGTTTTACTCTGTTTAATCCCCTTGTTAACATCTATGCATGAGTATGATTTGTATATTTACATCTCTCTCTCTCTCTCTCTCTCTCTCTCTCTCTCTCTCTCTCTCAGGAAATAAAATTATTCATACATATATATGTATATATATATATATATATATATATATATGTGTGTGTGTGTGTGTGTGTGTGTGTAAATCATCATCATCATCATCATCATCAGCCCTAGCTAGTCCACTGCAGGACAAAGGCCTCATACATGTCCTTCCATAGTCCACTTCCGAGTTCATGGTCTTTCTATGCCAGTCTATATGGTTATTGGTGGCCTATCTTTAAAGAATAATCATAGGGCTATTCATAAAACTGTCCAAAAAGCTAGCCTACATGACAATATGCTTTCTGTTGTTGAATGATATTTAGCATATTTTATTACATTAAAAACGTCAATTGAACCAAAAAAAAGTTATATGAAGGCTTGTCATCCAATTGTTCCCGCAACACGTAAGTTTTTAATGAGTAGGCCTATGATATGGTTAATATTTGAATTTGATATGTAGGTGTAACCTCACTATAATATTACAATTTAATAATGCAGGCTTATGATGAATTAATTCTCCGATATTTGAAATAACTATTTAAGCCTTTATCCCATTTGAAATGTGGTCTATAGGGGAATCGGTTATGTAGACCTTTTAACTTTTAAAAAAAATGGTTTATAAGGCTGTTTATTATTTAAAAAACAAGGTGCATCATCTCAATAATTAGAGATCTTTATAATGACAATACAATGAGTATATCTTTTAGCAGAAGTAGGCTAATTATCTTCACATCTTTGGTTAGAGAAAATATGTGTTGTTATGCGCAGAGAGAACATCACCTGACAGAGACTAGTCTGTACTGGTAATCAATCATTCGGAAGAGTTGAGTGTGCGACATTCCCATAACTGTAAAGGTAGATGATTTTGACTATAGAAATGTCATTAGTAAAGGGTTGCTGTAAATCAAAAGGCGGTACTTTTTTGACGTTACTCCTAAATGGGGAAATGTGCATGGTTTTACACACACACACACACACACACACACACACACACACACACATATATATATATATATATATAAAACCGATAGTCGAGACTATAGCTTGATATCTTGAAAATCTTGGTATGAAGGTGAACAAAGATGAGCGTTTGCCCATATATATATATATATATATATATATATATATATATATATATATATATATATATATGATTGTGTGTTTTCATTAAAAGAAAGTGTTTTTATTCTATCTTACATTCTATTGTTTTATAAAATTTATCGACTTTTAACTATCTTGAAGGTAATAGCCAATTCAAGACAGACCATAAATGTTATCATCCCTGAGAGAGAGAGAGAGAGAGAGAGAGAGAGAGAGAGAGAGAAAGAGAGAGAGAGAGGGCTTGTTATATTTAGTGCGTACCATGGAGTGAAAAAACTATTGTATAGCGAAAGAGAGGGAGCGAGAGAGGAAGGAAACGGAATGCAAGTAATCCTATTAGTTTATGCTGATGCCAAAATACTGAGAGAGAGAGAGAGAGAGAGAGAGAGAGAGAGAGAGAGAGAGGTTGTATATTGCTTGTTATTTCAATATCTTACCTTTCTTGTCTTGAGTTTTGCGGAATTCTGAAGTCTAGGATTTTCCCAGAGGACCAGAGTGGAGAATCTCTTGAATTTTCCCCGGCTGTGTTCTCCCAAGTAGACAACGACATTAGTTTCAGCCCAGAAGTCTCCAGGGCTCGGGTCCATGTCGTGTGTCGTGAGTGGTTCTGATTTGAGGAAGAGAGATTTCTCTATTTCTTGAGTTTGATATATGATATTTCCTGTTAGTCTACTTAAGTCGTATTAAATCTAGGACAACGTTTTGACTACAATTCTTGACCTAAGGCACGGTAGATACAATCCCTCTGCTCGAACTTATCTTAATTTCTTATGCTTATATGGGGGGGGGGGGGGTTTCAGTGTTCTAAAAGCAGCCCCTGGGCTGAATGACGGTAAGGCTAACTTAGAGTTTAACAACTGTTGGCTACACGAAGGAAATAGAAAACGCTATCTTTTGAAATATGTTATGATTATAATTGATAGTAATAATTCACTACCTTTGATACCCGTATTATTATTATTATTATCATTATTATAATTATTATCATTATTATTATTATAATTATCATTATTATTATTTTAATGATTATTATTATTTCTATTATTATTGTTATTATTATTATTGTTGTTGTTATTATTAATCACCTAGTATTTTTAGATTAGTCCGATTTATTCATAACCTTGGAAATTCAGTGTACATTTATTAGAATATGAA
>NC_090736.1:1305189-1317744 GCF_036898095.1 Palaemon carinicauda | reverse complement strand
GTCACCAAACGGAAGGGCTTGACTAAGCAATTCTTATCCCAGAAGGTTAGACCATTCTCTCTCTCTCTCTCTCTCTCTCTCTCTCTCTCTCTCTCTCTCTCTCTCTCTCTCTCTCTCTCTCTCTCTCTCTCATAGAAAATTCATAGTGGGGTCCTGTAGCCGTCAATTCCGATTTGACTGTGTACTCTGGCGTCAAAACTATCAATTCTTTAACGACCATCGTCATGTTATCTTGGGATTACAATAGAGAATCACGTTGGTAATGGAAAGCGGAAAACTGAATTTCCATATTCAAGTGAGTAGGTATGGAGGCTTTAGATTGCAGTTACCTGGTGGCCAATGCGGTAACGTCCCTAACTGGTGAACGCTAGACTGGGGCTCGAGTCTTGCTCAGACAAATTAGTTCCTTTGGTCGCTTCAACCTCACCATCCTTGTGAAGTAAGGATGGCGGCTTTGGGGGAGCTTGTATGTCTATCTGCCGAGTCATCAGCAGCCATTGCCGGGCCCTCCTTGGTACTAGCTTGGGTGGAGAGAGGGTTTTGGGTTTTGATCATATGTATATATGGTCACTCTCTAGCGCATTGTTCTGCTTGATAGGGCATAGTCACTTTACCTTGCCTCTGCCATTCATGAGCGTCCTTTTAAACCTTTAGACCTTGTCAACATTTAGTGAGCTTTTGTATTGGAATTAGGTAATCTGAGCGGTGTCCTTTCTTTCTTAACAACTATAACATCAACAATGGATATATATATATATATATATATATATATATATTTATTTATATACATATATATATATATATATATATATATATATATATATATAGAGGAGAGAGAGAGAGAGAGGAGAAGAGAGAGAGAGAGGAGAGAGAGAGAGAGAGGAGAGAGGAGAGAGAGAGAGAGAGATGAAAGTCGAAGGGAGACCTAAACTATGTTATATCTTGATTTGTTGTGATTTCGATAAACCTCCCCCCACATACTCAATCTCAGGAGAGATTTGTATCATGTGTGAGAGCTTCACAGTAAGAAACCCCTCTCTCTCTCTCTCTCTCTCTCTCTCTCTCTCTCTCTCTCTCTCTCTCTCTCTCTCTCTCTCTCCAGTAGAATGTTCTGCAATATAGACTAAAAATGCAAATTGTACAAAGTGGTCATCCTATGTGCTGTATGGGAATTGTTTGCTGTCACTACCACCGTACTAAGTTTCTCTCTCTCTCTGTACACACACACACCCACACACACACACACACACACTAAGGGTGTGATACATATAATGACACTAGGTTATCTGAGAACTTACTTGTCCAGTAACTAGATTATTTTTTTTTTTTTTTTTTTTTTTTTTTTTTTTTTGTAAGAACCATATATTTCCCTTTATTACGAATAGCCATGTATATTTTATCCCCCTTTCCATATTAAATTGTATGTCGGAGCGAGAACATATTCTGGGAGCATATCTTGCCGATGGCGAGTACCGAACATGTGTTGAATAGCTCGACATGTTTAATAGGAAACAGTATTTACATTTTCCATATTTGAATAAAAATGTTTACATTCTTAAAGTACTTTTTTAGTTTCCAAGTAAGTGCAGTGCAGTTCGAAATACTGTATGCCTTTAAGTATCTGCTGAAAATTTTGTTATACGTGTTCAGTCGCCATTATTAATTTTGCTTTATTAGGTTTCTTTTCTTAATTTTTGTATTGAAAATTTTAGTAGCTTTCGTGATTGGTAATTACATGGACCTTTCTAGTATCTAAGTCAATTGAGAAATATATGCTATCTTTGTATCTAACCCTTTATGTATAGTTTCAAATCCTGTCAGAAGATACACTCATCTTATTCATTTCTATTTATATTCTCAATGTAAAGTGAATGCCACACACACACACACACACACACACACACACACACATATATATATATATATATATATATATATATATATATATATATATATAGTGTGTGTGTGTGTGTGTGTGTGAATGTATGTATGTGTTTGTGTGTGTGTTTGTGTGTGCGTGAGTGAAAGGGTTTGTGTATAGCCATGATCAGCATAGCTGTACTAGTCAGGGCCACCCATACTATTTGCTGTGAGTGGTCAGACAAAAGTCTCCCACCATCACCAATCCGCACTGGTCAGCGTTTTGATGAAAACTGGCCAAACCCCTGAGATGAATAAGGACCTGTCTGAGGCCTTTGTCCTGCAGTACACTAGAAATGGCGCATTTGTTTGTTGTTGTGTATGCGTGCACACAAGTAAATAATACTATTTTGATTTGCAATTAATGAGCTGTGTCTTGATGTAACATGCGGTTACTCCTTTAAATTCTGATTGGCACCCTCGTTACGGCTCATTACAGCAATAAGTTATGTATGTGCTCACCTGCATTAAACATTGTTGGCTCTGTAATAACAATCGCAGAAGCTTTCTAGCTATAGAGCGTTATGAAAGGTCGACTTCGGACGATGTAAAGCTAATTATAGCTTATTTATTGAACAAGAAGAGCGTTATGTTGTTAAAAATAGTTATCTCGCTCATGTCTCACTCTGGTATTTAAATGGTTGTGAATTATTCAAGAGGCATCTCGCGGTGATTGAAAATAATCCATTATCCAGTTCTTCTTAAGCTGAAATTTATTTTACATTTTCAGCTCGGTTATACCGTAGTCTTTTTTTTTTTTTTTTTTTTTTTTTTTTTTTTTTTTTTGACATGGTGTAAAGGTGTTTTTTTTTTTTTTTTTTTTTGACTGGTGTAAATTTTTTGTACATGGGTATTCTTCTGTAGTTATTTTCTTATAGAGCGTGCATATATCAGATAATGGTAATGGTGATGATAATAAATTATGAGTAAACAAAAATAAAACAATCTTTAATAAATTATGATTAAGCAAAATACTTGTCAATCTCTCTTATTATTTCCTTTATGCCACGTCTAGGCAGAGATATTAGATTTTGTGATATGTCAACTCCTATTAAAAGACACTTTTAAAACCCTATTTGTATGTTCGTTCACTCCATTAATATGCTAGGGCAAATAAAAAGAAGAGGAAGTGTACGGACTGGACGTTTCATCCTCCATTAAGCTTTATATCGATGAATGTGACAATAACCGTATTTTTCATTGCATCCGCCGCCTTTTATCAGAGACTGTTCAGTATATGGGTGTGGCTACGTCCCCCACACCCATATGTGTGTGTATATATATATATATATATATAAATATATATATATATATATATATATATATATATATATATATATATACAACATACATACATACATACATACATACATACATGTAAGAGAGAGAGAGAGAGAGAGAGAGAGAGAGAGAGAGAGAGAGAGTAGAGAGAGAGAGAGAGAGAGCTATATTTTGCATACACAGGTTGACTGACAGTTTGTTTGAAAAATATCCAATACATCTCAGACTCCTCAGAATAACTCGACCCACCTCCCTCTGACTCCTCCGCCTCTTCTTTTCTTTTGTAAACAGATAAGCATCAGAGATGGCTCTGATGTGGGGTTACGCACGGTTACACGGGCGAAGATCTTACCTTAATCACGAGGGTTAGTCAGTGTTATGTAAATATCTCGCAGCACTTCGGACGTCTACAGATTGTGTGAAGGGCAGCGGAAAAATGTTCCATATTAGGTTATAGTGAGACAACTGGAAATTAATAGATATTGGTTTGAGATTATACCTTGGCTTGACCTGTATGTAAGTTTGGCTAGCCACATGGAAACTTGGGTTTTACCTTGGTTGGGAAAAGCTCACAATTGTTGAAAAATTTTCAGATGTCGGATTTAGTAACGGGAAAATAAAAATTGATTTAAGATAAAGTTTTTATTACACTTTTAATGCTAAATTATAATCGATTTTGTTTGATTTTGAAGCAAGTTGTGAAATGTAAGATTGCTCCAAGACGGGGTGAATTCATGGAGGACTTGTACAGCGGACATGAGTCAATCCCGCCTTATCTGCTTGGTTAAAGATAAATCACTTGCAGATGGAAATAAAATTTCCTTCGTCTCACATATTCATGGACTGAGAGAGATTTAAATCAGTTAGTGTACCCATACCTTACAGAATTAATGTGATATAAGAAAGAGTCGAGATGTCAATTTCCAACCTTAGGAATCTCACATGCATTCCTTAAGCTCTGGTTAATGCACTTTCATCTGCATGATTATATTGGAGCCAGTGGTAAGGGACGCTGTCATCTTCCTAGATTACAACAGACCTAAACGCGAAGTTTATCACCCGAAGAAATTCGTTGTTGCACGCATATAAACACTCATGAATTGCATCCTATTTTCAGTACTTATTTGTGTTTTTTATTTTTCAGGTTTCCCTATTATAGTTCTTTGATAAAACAAAGTTCAAAGGTAAATATTATTAAAATCATTTTGAAATAAAGATCATCATGAATATTTTGCATGGGGGAAATAAGAACATAAGGTTTGTAGATATCACTTTAAGAATAATGAGATATTAGATGAAATAACGTTTTTAAGTGATAACGGAAGACTATAAATGTTGAAATACACAAGCTCTAAAAGGTGGAATTTTACATTCAGAACATTAATTTTATACGTTCTGGCGAAGATTTTGAATGCCAGAGACCTCTATCATAGTTTCATAGGAATTGAAGAAAAATAGGCTGAAATCTTTGCTTTTGAATTGGAAATAATTAGGTAAAAAAGAAGAATGTTTGAAAAATAATTTCCCACCCCAAAGTACCTAACTACCACCTTTCATTAACTTCAGGATAAAGTAGAATTTTACGCTTGAAGTTATATTGAAGCCTTAAAAGATTTGTCCGTGGCAATTTTATAAATAATAATTGACAACTCCAATACCTCCCAATTGTCATTAATATATGAGAATTTATGTTGACCTTCGAATAGATTTCACCTTAGGAAATATATTTAGTGATTATCCGTGGGGCCTAACATGTAAAGCATTTGAATGACTTTCATAAAGCATACTTTTTATATGCATTTATTTGTGTAGAGGATTTGATTTATTTAATATAGAAACGAAAAACCTGTTCAATTTTTATTACGTACAAAAGTCTTCCGCTTTTCAAAAAAAAAAAAAAAAATGAAAATGAAAATGAAAAATCCCTCGACATGGTACGCCAGCGCTTGGAAGGGGGAAGGGATCGGGTGAACTTGCATGTTGTGGCAATATTCATAACGAAGTCTAGTGGACGGAGTTTGGTCGCAAGACCCTACTTGTTATGAATAAGTGATGGGCGTTCATCTGTTACGCCACCCGCAGTGTGGGCGGGTCGGTTGCGGCGGAGGAGAGGTGCACTGCCGGACGACATTTCCCCGGTGTATACGTGATGCTCTGTCCAATTGACATTGCACTGGTGGACGGTTCTGTCAGAGAGAGAGAGAGAGAGAGAGAGAGAGAGAGAGAGAGAGAGAGAGAGAGAGAGAGAGAGAGAGTGTGTGTGTGTGTGTGTGTGTGTGTGTGTGTAAAAATTATGAGACCCTATCAAGGGGAGTTGATATTGAAAGAGAAAATACGAAAAGCGAGAAATCCAGTCCAATGAGATGTGTGTATATATACATACACACACATTATATATATATATATATATATATATATATATATATATATATATATGTATATATATATATATGTGTGTGTGTGTATATAAATATATATATATATATATATATATATATATATATATATATATATATATGTGTGTGTGTGTGTGTGTGTGTGTGTGTGTGTATAAATATATATATATATATATATATATATATATATATATATATATATATATACATATTATATATATATATATATATATACATATATATATATATATATATATATATATACATATATATATATATATATATATATATATATATAGAGAGAGAGAGAGAGAGAGAGAGAGAGAGAGAGAGAGAGAGAGAGAGAGAGAGAGAGAGAGAGAGAATATACTTGAGTGATTGTTTTTTTTATTGTTAAATATAGTTACCGTGGTTGACTTCAGACATTTCATTGTTTGTCAAAAGAGGCCGGTATAAAACAGATGTTTGCCGAAGAACCAAGTTTGTACATTAATTTTAAAGCATTTGTATTAGTTTTTACAAAAGCGTTCTTTCATATTTTAAGATCTGCTTTTCATAACAGGATTTCTTGATTCACGATATTATTAATGATGATAACAATACTGATGACCGCTAAGAATATTTGATCTATACTAGGCATTTACCTGCGGTTTGGTCGTTAAACAAACTACAAAATAATTATATGGTTTTTTCCTTTACCTTATTTTTTGTCTTTTATCACCGGGGAGCCGACACTGAAGATAAAGATGAAGATTGTAAGTAAACAAGAAAGGTTCAAAGTGAAATGCAATTTCCTTCGATTTATATTTTGTTCAACCTGATTAGCTTTCATTGCATCAAAATAGTAAATTTCCTATGCTATATACTCTGATAGTGGCAAACAAAATAAATTTACATTATTTCCAGTGTTGTAGTACAGTACAGCCATTTACCGCAAGAGCCCAAGCCACTAAGCCACTGGGTTTAGTGACACAAGCTTCATTAGCTTATCCGAGGTAGAGGTGTCTCCCCTGCTGGCCCCGCTGAAAGAGACGCATAGGCCTAGAGAGCCTCCGGTGGTATTAGGCATACAGAATAAGGAGGGACGATATAGTAGATAGGGCACCTAGGATTTCCCGTCGCCGGGAGAGAAACGAGATTGGCTTTGTAAATGTTAAAATCCCCATCTTGTCCTTCCCCCTATTTTGGACTGTGTGATTTCCCCTCGGAGATTTATACATGGATTTATTTCATATTTCGTCAAAGGATATAGAGAGATTGTTCTTTGAATGTATGAAAAGCCTTTTCATCCTTCCCCTTTTCGATACAGAGAATCGTCTTAGAAGATTCTTAAAAGGAATCATTCAAGGATTATCGAAAAAAAATTCGGTGAGAAGTCAGCTCCTGTATACGGGAAAGATTTATCAACAAATTTATAAAAAATTTACTATCAGATTTTGGGTAAAATTGAGTCTTGAATGGAGGAAATCCTCTGACATTCTTCCCTACTGTCTTTACAACACGATTACCCATAGATTTATTATCTGGGTTTACTGAAGGATCGAGAAGACCTGGGCATTTGAATATCCCGATGCGGGTCTTTACCTCCAGGACCTGCAAGATTGTCTTAGAGCCGCGTCAGATTTACGCTGTTTATTGCTTAGGCCTGCTGTACCAACGGCCGGTTTTTATGTGGATATTATGCAAGTAGTAGACGCCTTTAGTACGTGGACACGTAGAAATGCGGTTATTTTATTCGCAGTAAAAGAGACCTTTGTGAGAGTCGGATGGTCATTTCCAGTAACCCAGGAGCAGCATTATCCGGCTGTGTCATATGGAGTTTGTATGGGAATGAGGCTCTCTCTCTCTCTCTCTCTCTCTCTCTCTCTCTCTCTCTCTCGATATTTGTAGGTTTATTCAAATGATTTAATTCTTTGTAAAAATTTCTGTCGATCTATCTTATTTCTCTTCCACTTGTTTTTAAAGTTTTTATAGTTAGTACAGGAGGTATTTATTTTAATGTTACTGTTCTAGAAATATTTTATTTTTCCTTGTTTCCTCTCCTCACTGGGTTATTATCCCAATTGGAGCCCCTGGGCTTATAGCATCCTGCTTTTCCAACTAGGGTTGTAGCTTAGCAATTAATAATAATAATAATAATCATAATCATAATCATAATAATGATATATCATACATGCTTACACAACGAAATGTGCCCTCACGCATTCTCTCAATCTTAGATTCCATGTTCATCCATGTATTCTCACAAAGTAGATTTTTTTGGTAAATGATACCGTGTAATCAAACTCTCCTTCGCACGATAGCAGAGACACGCACACATAACTCACGAAATGAGAGAAGGGAAATTTATTGTTCTTCTAAGGATACGAAACATAAGAGCTCAGATATCTAGTCAGAAGCTATAACCCATATCTTGCTTGAATTCTTTTTGCCTTTCGGATAAATTCGTTGAATAAAAGTATAATAAATAGATAAAGGTAATGGATGAGTCAATGAAAAAACGAAAACAGATATTGTAATATTGATATCTTTGACTGAATTTAGTTAATAAAAAATGCTTCAATTTCTACTTGAAAATCTTAAGAAAGTGATGAATTAAAAAACTTACACAATCCATTGAATTTTTATTTTAGTGAAGTTTTGACTCCTGATTTCGAGCCTATTACAATAGAAGTAGATATTAGCAAATAGTGCTTAAATTTCTTTAAATTACACATATTTAGCTTTCGATATTTCACCTAATTTTTTTTACGTTTTTGTGTTTTTACTTAATTTAATTTCAATTATTTTTAAATTAGCTTTACTTGTTTTTTTTTTCATTTCAGACAAATTAGCTTTTGTTAATTTTTATGTATTTTCTAATGCTAAATTTATTGTATACAATGTTATTTATTTTTTTTTTTTTGAAGCCTTTCAACTTCATGAACATTGATTTTAACTTGAGGAGTCGAAACATAACTTAAGTAAAGATTTATTGATCCTGTAAGTTTTAACATTTTAATTCTTACTTCAATAAAGTCTGAGACATACATACACAAACAAACATACACACCGGAATAAATTCTAACTTCCGGAAGCCAAGGAGAACGTTTAGGAGTCGAAACATCTCTTAAGTAAAGATTTATAGATCCTGTAAGAGTAAGTTTTAACATTTCAATTCTTAATTCATTAAAGTACGAGAAACACACACACACAAACACAAACATACACCACACAGGAATAATCTCAACTTCCGGAAGCGAAGGAGAACGTTTAAGGAGTCGAAACATTTCTTAAGTAAACAGATCCTGTAAGTGTAAGTTTTAACATTTTAATTCTTAATTCATTAAAGTAAGAGAAACACACACACACACAAACAAACAAACATACACAGGAATAATCTCAACTTCCGGAAACGATTATTCGCTTAAGTAAACATATCCTGTAAGTGTAAGTTTTAACATTTTAATTCTTAATTCATTAAAGTACGAGAAACACACACACAAACAAACAAACAAACATACACACATGAATAATCCCAACTTCCGGAAGCGAAGGAGAACGTTTTGATCCTGCGGCAACGACCACCTTTAATATGACGAACTTGAAAGGGCGCCCTGGAAAGGCCGTTTGGGTAATCTACGGTCTGAACGGAGGGTAACTAAGGCCTTTCGGGAGCTGGACTGGAAAAGAGGGGAGAGGCAAGAGGGGAAACGAATTAAGGGAAACTCACTCTCCTCTTCCGAGCGAGGACTGGTGTGACGCTTTTGCCTTGCAAGAAAATGGTAGGGGGTGGGTAGGGTGTGTGTGTGTGTGGTGGGGGGGGGGGGGGTAGCAGCCACAGTTCCTTAAGACGTTCCTTCCTTACGTATATTAGAGAGGATAAGTTTTGGGGTTTATTCATACCAATGTGGTCGTTCCTTTGCTAAGTGGCTCGCAAGAGTTGGCAGTTTATTTTTATAACTTTTTTATTTATATATGAAGTGGTGGGAGTGGTACCTTTCTTAGAATAAATGAAGCACAAATATTATACACGTATGTATATATATATATATATATATATATATATATCTACACATATATATTATAGTATTATATATATAATATATATATACACACACACACACACACACACACATATATATATATATATATATATAATATATATATATATAATATTATATATATATATTTATATAATATATCCATGCTGTATGATTATGTGCCTAGATACTCACTCTTGCTAGTTTTCAAGTATGGTATGTCTCTAACATTTCACCCTTTTGAGATTTTAAGAAAACAGTTGTATTAGTCTGAATAAATTGAGTCAATAACTGGAAAGCTTTTCAAGTCCGGAAATTACGCGGAAATACTTTTACTTGAGTCACTAGGATGCGGATGCTGGAAGAAAAACGTTATGGACATATAAAGAATCCTGAGATCAAAACAGGAATTTGAGGTGTAATTCTTGTAACAGTTTTGGAAAGTACAGATGCTCATTGCATCATAAGACTTATTTAATTGATTTGGCGTTATTGATGTTTTGCCGCCAATTTATAGCTTTAAATGAATTTCATTGTTTTGTTTGAATTTTGAATTGCTCTTGTGTCAAACCTCTACCTCTTTCTCTACCTCTACCTCTTTCTTTGGCTTTACCTCTTTCTCCAGCTTTACCTCTTTCTCTAGCTTTACCTCTTTCTCTACCTCTACCTCTTTTTCTACCTCTACCTCTTCATCTACCTCTATCTCAATCTCTATCGGCAGATGAAGCTTGTCAAGTAGAACGCGAAAAAAACACAAACTAATTCTTTTTTTCTCCTATTTGGCTCGAGTTAATTTAAACTTTTATCCTTGCAACGGAATTTCCCTATAAATCCGTAGTTCTTTCCTCTCATCTCTCCCCCTTGGCAGTCTTTATCCGCTGCTACTGCTGCCTCCCTCCTTATCCTCCTCCGTTTCCTCCTCATCTTTCTCCTCCTCCTCCTCCTCCCAAGCTTCTGCTTCACTTAGCATGTTTCGAAATTGGAGAATAGGGAAGTAAGTGGAGGAGGAGGAGGAGGAGGAGGAAGAGGAAGAGGGGGAGGCGAAAGGGATGCTGATGGAGGGATTTGCGAAGAAAAAAACCCCGAAAAGGCGACTATAATGAATTCGGAAGCGAAGGAGGGGTAAAGGGAGGGAAAAATGGAAAATGAAAGGGATACCTGAAAAAAGCGGAAGATATTGGTGAAATTGTGGAGATGATTAGGATTGAGGGGGATGAAAGGTGAAGTGTGATGATGCAAAGTATTAATTGGACGTCCGAAGGGAAAGATAAATCATTGATGCTTCAAGATGTAAAAGAGAGGAAAAGTGATACAGACAATCAGGTATATTTCTCTCATTTTCTTATTTATTACTTAATGATTTACGTTAGCGATATATAGCTTTCTTTTGGATGCTGAATCTGTCTTGGTTCTTTTTATAAGTAAAAAATAACATGAAAAGAAAGAAAATTAATATTGATATACTAATAATCAATATTTTTTATTATAGTTGATTATGGATGGCGGTTTTAATGGCTGGGCTAATAATGAAATATTGGTGATGTAGTTTATATACTACAAAAAGACGGTAAAAATTATGTATTTTTATGCAAATTCTATACTTACAGCATTATATACTGAGCACACACACCCATATATATATATATATTCAGTATAAAATATATATATATATATAGATATAGATATATATATATATATATATATATATATATATATATATATATATATATATATTAATATTTGAATTCAGCATGTCCTTTTTCAAGAACATTTGAGGGCTGTAATAACCAGTGTATTGGATAAAGACAAAAAAGAAATGAACTGCGTGTACTTGGTTGGAAATTACTGAAAAAGTGGTATTCAAACCTATTTTTTTTTAGGGAAAGGGTTTGCCTAGGGGTGAACGAGTAATTTTCTCGTAGGAAAAAGACCGGGAGATCTGAGATTAGTAAAAGTTAAAGACGAGGCTCTGGAAGGGGAAAATGTTTAGGGAATAGAAGGGACTATAGTCAATTTCTTTTAGCGAGGCATATTTGCACCGACTCGCAGCGGTGCCCTTTTAGCTCGGAAAACTTTCCTGATCGCTGATTGGTTGGACAAGATAATTCTAACCAATCAGCGATCAGGAAACTTTTCCGAGCTAAAAAGGCACCGTTGCGAGTCGGTGCAAATATGCCTCACTAAAAGAAATGGACTATAGTCTTAATGTGTAAGGGTTTATGGAGAGGAATCCTGGAAGGTCAGAATTGTCAGTGAATGTATAGCTTACTGGAAGTAGATGGAGGTTAATAGGGAACCGAAAAGGGGTTTAGGGGTTTGGAGTGTTCTGTTGGAGGGGAAGGATACCAGAAGAAAAACGGGTATTGCTGAAGGGAGGGGAAACCAAAAGCAGGTAGGGGAATAGGCAGTGTGTGGGCCTGGCAGGAAACTAATTAGAGATTAAGCACGGAAGGAGGCTGGCGGGTTATGGAGTGGTCAGGTGTTGCGAATAGATTAGCTGTACTAAGATGTTATCTGCTGAGGTGGTGGTGTAAGGGAAGTCTCTCTTTTCATGTTACAATGTTTTCATATTTTCCTTGCTTATATTTTGCTTCTATAACGGGACTTCGTTCGGCGTTGTTTAACAGTTATAATTATTAAATAAAATTTTTATTAATGTCACTAAGGTTATTTTTGGTTAAATAGTTTATTTTTACTTGAGTGCTATTGTAATACGAAGAGAAAATTTATTTTTTAATGTAAATAAAGGAACCATACCTTTACCAGTAGCATTTTTTTATTTTTGTTCTAATATGAATATTTATCGAAAAAATATCATAATGCCAATGAGAAAGAAGGAGAAAATCTCATTTACCTCCGTCAATATTGACCTCATAATGCAACTGCAGGGCTTTGCTCCAATTGTATATGGGAACTAAGGGCCTCCCGGCCTCAGC
>NC_090736.1:1277689-1300189 GCF_036898095.1 Palaemon carinicauda | reverse complement strand
GAATGGCAAACTTCACCCGTATTTATTATAATTACTATAATCATCATTATTACCGTTCAAAGTTGTTTCGTTTCACTCTGTTTAGATATTCTCCGTTGATCCCCGTCAGCTGTCGACGCTGTCCGTCATTTTATTGCCGTTGTTTGTAACCGTGTTAAAATGGACCATTAGCTATAATAACACTGTCGTCCTTCCATTGTCTGCCATTGGAAACAGGACGGGCGTTGCTAGGAGACGGGAGACTGTTGCCCCTGGTGTCGTAAAGAGTAGACCTTTTTCTTTGTCGTGTTCATTTTCGTCGCTTACTTCATGTTCTTCTTTGCTCCTTATTTTTGTCTGGAATTGAATAGTGTAAAGGCGAGGCCGGCGAAAGAAGGAAAGAGATGTTGGTGATAGAAAAGAAGTTAAGTATATTCAGAGATGAAGTAGAATAACGTTTAATAGATAAGAGTATAAGAAAGAAGTGAAAGAAAATTACCAGAGATCATCTTAGAGAAAGTTGAAGATTAGGTTTACCGTTAATGTGATGAAGTAAAACGGACAAGTGGTGATAAGAAAGTCAAGACCTAGGATGATTTTATCAAGATTGAATAAAAAGATGCGAAAATAGTGGAGGGAAGATAGTTTGGAGAATTGGAGAAAAGAGGATTTGGTGGTCAGAGGAGGTAGAAAGGAAGAGGATTTGATATAACAGGGAAGGGGAAAGTAGTATTTAAGGAAAGTGAAACAAGAGATGACAAAATGATTGAGGATGTATAGAGAGACAGAAGGGTTAGGAGAAAATGGTTGGCCGTAATGAAGTGGGAGGACTAACGCTAGCAAGGGGTTTTATAAATGATAGGAGAAGAAGGGGACGAGAAGGAAGAAAAGAAACCTGATAAGAAATTAAAATAAAGATCGAGTTGAAGGTAGTATGCAGGGAGGATGTGCCAAGAGGAGGAATGTAGATTTGATATGATTGCGAAGTAGAAATAAAGTGTGAGAGGGAAGGGAATGGGAAAGATATTTTTGTTCATAACTGAAATAGAATGGAAAAATAAGAGTAATCCTTGGAGAAATGTTGAGGAGAGTAGGTAGTTGTAAAATCGGTGGATAAAGAAGTAGAAAGAAATGAGAGATGGAAAGATATGCAGACAGTGAAAGAGAAAGAAATCTAGAGTGCAAATAATGTTTGTTGGAGAAGAATAAGGGGAGGTGTATGTAACATTGCGTAGAGAAGAACAGTGATAAAACGGAAAATGAGGTAACGAAGCCATGTATACAAAAAAGATATTGGAAGTTACAGAGTAATAATGGGAAAAGAAAAGATGAAGATGATGATATAGAAGAAAAATACAAAGGAAATTAGAAAAAATTCTCATAAATCAAATAGTAATTGTGGTAAGAAACACCGTAAGTGGAATGACTTCGAAAATGGTGAAAAAAAAGCATAATGACAAGTTAGACAAAGATGAAGATGGAAATCAAATTTACGAAAAGAAAGGCTGCGCCTTTTTTTAGGTGTGCCTGGGATAAGGGGTCGGGGGTTAAGGGTGGCATCACAGGTGCGAAGAAGTAATCAAAGCTTTTTCATTTTTTTTCCCTGAACTCAGGGTTAGTAAGACTGAATAGGATGAGAGATAAACGTTTTGTTATTTGTCTTTGTGTAAACTGAATAAAGATTATTATTATTATTTTGTTGTTAGTTAAAATTTTTATTTATCACTGGAAATTGCAGAATTTGTTTTTGAATTATTTTTGAGGTTGATACTGAGCTTTGGCAACCGTTAGAAATGAAAACCATGACAGACACCATATTATTATTATTATTATTATTGTTATTATTATTATTATTATTATTATTATTATTATTATTATTATTATGATGATGATGTTTAATAATTGTAATTAATCATTGTAGAAATTCCAGAACATGTTACTATTTTTTAAAGTCACAATTAGGCTTTTGTAACAGTTGGTAGTGAAAACTGAGACAGGCATAATATTATTATTATTATTATTATTATTATGATGATGATGATGATGATGATGATGTTTAATAGTTATTATTTATTACTAGAAATTCCAGAAAATGTTACTATTTTTTTAAGTCACAATTAGGCTTTGGTAACAGTTTGTAGTGAAAACTGAGACAGGCATAATGATATTATTATTATTATTATTATTATTATTATTATTATTATTATTATTATTATTATTATACTGAAACTCATCACTCAAAAGACATTATATAACCACCAGCCACCAGTTGCGATACTACCGCTAGAGTTATTGGGTCCTTCGAGCGGCCAGACAGTACTACATTGGATCGTTCTCTCTGATTACGGCTCATTTTGTCTTTGCTTACACATAAACCGAATAGTTTCGCCTCTTCTTTCCACATTCTCCTCTGTCTTCATACATCTGAAAACACTGAGATTACCAAACAATTCTGCGTCGCTCAAGTGTTAACTTCTACAGTGGAAATTTTTCAGTGGCTACTTTCCTCTTGGTAAGGGTAACAGAGACTCTTAAGCTATGGTAACCAGGTATTCTAGGAGAAGGACACTCCAAAAATGTAACCATTGTTCTCTAGTCTTGGGTAGTGCCATAGCCTCTGTACTACGGCCTTTCACTGTCTTAAATTAGAGTCCTCTTATTTGAGTGTATACTCGTGCACGCTGTTCTATCTTATTTCCCTTCCTCTTATTTTCTTTTTATAAGTTTTTATAGTCTATATATGAAAGATGTAATTTAATGTTGTTATTGTTCTTAAAATATTTTAATTTGTTTATTGCTTCCCTTTAGTTTGTTTATTTCCTTGTTTCCTTTCCTCACTGGGCTATTTTTCGTTGTTGGAGCCTTTGGGCTTGTAGCATCCTGCTTTTCC
This sequence comes from Palaemon carinicauda, assembly GCF_036898095.1. Taxonomy (NCBI): domain Eukaryota; kingdom Metazoa; phylum Arthropoda; class Malacostraca; order Decapoda; family Palaemonidae; genus Palaemon; species Palaemon carinicauda. Next base: position 1,297,320 of record NC_090736.1, on the reverse strand, counting down.
AACTATGGTTATAGCCTAGCTTGTAATAGTAATAATAATGATAATAATAATACACCATTACTCATTTCCCATTATTTCACCTACTCCGTCTCCTCATCTCCTGTGTCTCCTACTTGTAAAACACGCATATGGCTTCTGCAAATGAGTTCGTAACTGGCGCTCTCCTGCTTCCGTGAAGTAGGTGCTATTATGGGCGATGATCCTATGTAAATCGGTGCTCCATTCGACCTTAGTGTCGATCCCGTTTTGGAGGGTCACGATACATTATCTTTCAAGGGCGGTTATGGCCATTGTAAAAATCGTCAAGTGCCCACTCAGTCCTTCTTTAGTAGATTGAATTGCAGGGGGTCTTTCACTTATATATATATAGATGATATAGGTGGTTTTGATTTAGTTGAGAATGAAGAAGGCTGGGAGACTTACTACGGATCACCGATTTTGCAATGGCAAAGGCGCGTTGGGGTCGAAGGGAAAAAGTTTTAAAGAAATCATAGTAGAGGGAACTAAATTATATATATATATATATATATATATATATATATGTGTGTGTGTGTGTGTGTGTGTGTGTGTGTATATATATATATATATATATATATGTATATATATATATATATATATATATATATATATATATATATTATATATATATATATGCGTTTGTGTGCGTGTATTTATGGACGCATGTATGTATAAATAAATATATATATATATATATCGTGCATAAATACACACACATATATAATGCATATATAATATATATACACATATATATTTATATATATATATATATATATATATATATATATATATATACACACTATATATAGAAAGTATATATATATATTGTATATATATACACACTATATATATTTATATGTATATGTGTGTATAATATATATATATATATATATATATATATATATATATAAAAATTTATATATGTATAGTTGAAGAACGAGACGGCAATGACAATCTTTGTTCCATTTAAGGGTCTATTCAATTACCCACAACCTCCCCCCTCCCCCCATCAAACCCTTTTAACCTCGATAATATTCAACATGAAGTCATTTCCCTCAACAGGAGGTGGTCCCAAATAAGCAAAACATAACATTCAATGTCACATTTATTCTTTTACCGCGGAATATGGGATGTTCCCTCTATGCAGTAAAACTTCCAGAGAAGGCTTATCATCAACAGCACATCAAACCCGCCCACCTATATTATGCCATTCACTTTTATATACGCACAGTTTCATTTCTGGAAATGGAGGCGTTTTTTCCAGTACGTCTTTCATTCCAACTATCTAACCCTTTCTATGTGTTCTTTTCTGCCTCCCTTAATAGCATTTCTGAACCGTTCTCTTTACTAACATATTGTTGCAAATTCTACAATACCGAGCTATCTCTAAATACTCAGATCCTTTATTTCACCTATGCTAACCCTTTTCCCCATTAATGCGTATCTCCAAACTTCCCATCCTATTATTCTCACTCCAAAACCATAAAAGCGAGTTATTTAAAAATCCCTCCATTCATTCCCCACTTTGGCTTCCGCAGACAATTCAAGTCTCTTCCATATCTTTTCCAAACATCATGCTACCTTTCTTGTTTCTTTTATTTTGTGCCTCGTCTCTCTTTCTCCTCTTAGCATCATCCTTTTTATTTATTGCGAGATTATTTGCACTTGCGTTCTTTCACCATCCATACTAACATTAGTTATTCCATCTTTCTCGTGTTCTCAACTTCCTCTTCTTCACATTCACTTTCAGTGTACCTAATCGGCAAATATTTTTGCAAATATCAACTACTCCACACCTCATTCGCCATTTGTACCTGCATTTACTGTCCTTTTTTATATTTCCAGCATTACTCCATCAGTAATATGTGGAACAACCATGGAGACAATACACCCTGGCATCATATCCACGGTCACCTCATTACCAGTTACACCGTGCCTACATTATTATTATTATTATTATTATTATTATTATTATTATTATTATTATTATTATTATTAATTGCTAAGCTACAACCCTAGTTGGAAAAGCAGGATGCTATAAGCCCAGGGGTTCTAACAAGAAAAATAGCCCAGTGAGGAAGAGGAAACAAGGAAAAATAAAGTATTTTAAGAACAGTAACAACATTAACATAAATATTTCATATATAAAATATAAAAACTTTAACAAAATTAGAGGAAGAGAAATAAAATATCATAGCGTGCCCGAGTGTACCCTCAAGCAAGAGAACTCTAACCCAAGACAGTGGAAGACCATGGCACAGAGGCTATGGCACTACCCAAGACTAGAGAACAATGGTTTGATTTGGAGTGTCTTTATCTTTCTCCTAGAAGAGCTGCTGACTCTAGCTAAAGTCTCTTCTACCCTTACCAAGAGGAAAGTGACCACTGAACAATTACAGTGCAGTAACCCCGTGGATGAAGAAGAATTGTTTGGTAATCTGTGCTGTCAGGTGTATGAGGACAGAGGAGAATATGTAAAAAATATGCTAGACTATTCGGTGTGTGTGTAGACAAAGGGAAAATGAACCGTAACCAGAGAGGACCCCATAAATCTCTAGCGGTAGTATCTCAATGGATGGCTGGTGCCCTGGCCAACCTACCCTAATAGATGCTTCACTTCCATCATTATAACTTCTAATTACTTCCAAATATCTGATCTGTGCATACTTTCTCAAAACCTACTGCATCATGTACCATCATTATATAACTTCATATTACATAGAACTATCTATGATCTGTACATACATTCTCAAAATCTACCATGTAGCCCTATAAATTCTATCCTAACATTTTTATTGGTTTAAATATGTTGCATGCAGTTTTTTTTTTTTTTTACTTTACTTGAATTTCAAACTTCTCGCGTAAACGCTTTATTACAAACAATTGGTCCTCTCATCCGATGTCCAAACTCACACTTCTCTCCCTACCAGTTCTTCTGCCGTCTGTTTCTCTTTCTCAATCAAAATAATATCCTATACTTTATCTGGTTTACCTAGTAGTATGCCTGGTAATATTATAGTTATAGTTTATTAACTATACCTTGATGCGATGGAGGAACTATTTATTTTAGCCATTGTTTTGGAATTTTCCTAATCCAAATATACCTTAAATATCCTGCTGTTGCAACTGTACTGCAGTATCACTTGTAGCTCCATAAACCTCTGGTGTCTTTTACGCCTTTAATCTACCAATCACTTTTTATTGATTTTTTTTTTATTCTCAGTAGCCATATCCATATGTATTTTTGACTTTAGAGTATTGCATCACTCGGCTTTTCCTTTTTTTTTTTTTTACCTCTAAATTCACCAATTCTTCAAAATACTCGCACCATCGACCCGGGACTGCATATATGTCTGACAGCATCTCTCGAATTGAATATTCTAATCATAGATTCATTTATTCATAGTTTTTTTCTCTCTGAATTTAGTTCCATGTAAAACAATGTATAGTCCCTGAAGTTCTTATTCACTCTTTTCCTTCTTGCTTTTGTAAGTCAAAATTTTCTCACTTTATTATATCTGTCCTAACTTATGGTTGCACACATTTTTTTTATTGCGCAGTTACACCTCAAAGTATATGAATTATTTCTTCAGTAAATTATTTTATATGTACTCTTACAATTTACTACTTTGTTCACTCTTCCTTTAAGCGAATAGCCACATTTAGGCTACTTCCTACTGACCCTGCATCTTCATAATGGAATGTTGGGTACTCTCCATCTAGCCCTTTCTCCCCCCATTTCCTAAACCATAGCTTGCAATTAATTAATTTTCTCCCTCTGTGATCATCATACTGCCTTCCTGTAAAACTCCCTTATCTTAATTTCATTTACCGCCCCCTTTTGCACTCATTTCCAACTTATAACTACTGTTTTTCTTTCTACCCTCAAATCTTCTCACAATAACATTAATCAACTTGCTTTCTCATTTACTTTGTACTATCAAATAATGTAGTCAATTCTTTTCCTGATTATTTTCTCTTTACCATATAAAATTTATGTGTTTTGGATACCATTTATTTCCAACAATCAAGCTTCTCAAACAATTCCACAATATTTTCCATTAAAACTCTCCATGTCACCTTCCTTTGCTTCCAAATATTTAGCAGAACCAACTTTTCGCGTTCTTCAATTACAGCCAAACACAGATTAATACTCTCCCTAAAAGATTTTCTGTCCTATGCTATATGCACTCACTATAACTAAGTTTAGTCCTGCCATATGCAGTCTTGCTCTTTCACCCGCCCCTGGAGACTTCCTCACATTACAATCGCTACCACAAACCTAACCCTACACATTTCAGCTACCATACGCACAATGAATTTGTTTCCCAATCCTGCGTATACTATAATTATTTTTCTTATTATACCAAAACATGTAACTTTTCTTACTTTTAACAAATAATTTATTATACATATTTCAATTCTGCAGTATTTCCATAATTTTCTTTTTTGTGTATTTATATGTGTGTGAGTTTTTGTTTGTATATGATATAGAGCATATACAATATATATATATATATATATATATGTGTGTGTGTGTGTGTGTGTGTATAAGTAAAGTGATAGATAGGTTTATAAATAAATAAATGGAATTCCAAAAGGATATAGAGAGAAAATTTGAGATATATTTAGTTCTTTTACGTGGCTGAACTTAATAGTATTAAATGTCACGTAAATGTTACATTGGTAGCTCTTTATAGATAGCAGATCACTTTTAGATTATGTTATAGAGTGATAGAATGAATGGTTATTAATTTTTTATAATCTGATCGTTGTGGCCTAATTTGTAACGTCTCTGCCTGGTATTTACATGACGGGGGTTCGAGTCCCGCTCAGACTCGTTAGTGCCTTTAGTGTCTGCAACCTTACCATCCTTGTGAGCTAAGGTTTGGGGCAGCCTATAGGTCTATCAGCAGCCATTGCTTGGCCCACCCTGGTCCTAGCTTGGGTGGAGGGGCTCGGGCGCTTATCATGTATATATGGTCAGTTTCTAGGGCATTGTCCTGCTTGCTAGGGCAATGTCACTGTCCCTTGCCTCTGCCATTCATGAGTGACCTTTAAACCTTTAAGTAAAACGCCGTAACAAGTTCTCACAAGGCAATGCATCGGTTGTTGTAGAGCAATGCTTCCAGTTGCCTAAATAAAGGTTGTTATTGGAAAATTAGAGAGAGAGAGAGAGAGAGAGAGAGAGAGAGAGAGAGAGAGGGAGAGAGAGAGTGGAGTGGGGGAAATGTAAACAAGTTGACACTGGCAGGCGCAATATCTGCAAGGGGAAACATGGCCGTATCACATTGCAAAGTAATATACGAGATGGGGAAAATCGGGAAAGCCACAAAAGGCTGGTATCGGCTTTCCTATTTGTTTTTGTTGATTTTGTATCACCGTGAAGTGGTACTTTCTGTTATTTCGTTTGTAGCTTTCGTCATGGCTTTTATCTTCCCACATTGACAATCAAACTCGTCTGTGTGTGTTTTTTTTTTGTCAGGGTTCCGTCTTTATGTTTGTTTTGGCAATCTCTGTTAGCATGATTACGTGGAAGCAAATGGTGTATTTTTACGGTTTATTTTAAGATTAATTTCATTCCGTAGAAAAACAATTATTATTATTATTATTATTATTATTATCATCATCATCATCATCCAAAGCACATTAATAAGGGTCAGTTGTGGTAAATTACAGAAATTGTCTGACATGTCAAAACGTATTGGTAATCATCCGTAGATTGTAGTTTAAGAAAAAGAAGAGTTACTGTACATCATCATCATCATCATCATAATTATTATTATTATTATTATTATTATTATTATTATTATTATTATTATTATTATTATTATTATTTCCCACCATACATATGTACTCCATTATTAACTTGGCATATATTTCCATATCCTCGTTGTAGGAATATCTCAAATTGAGAATTCATCTGAGATAATAAAAACAGAGAGAGAGAGAGAGAGAGAGAGAGAGAGAGAGAGAGAGAGAGGGAGGGGGTATTGTTTGTCAGGCTGACAACAGGACTTCAAAGCAAGAATATATGACGCTTTCCCTTAGAAGTTCAAACGATTTTCGGCTTTGTATTTTTCTGAAGTGGTTGAATTATGAAACGGGTTATGATTGTGCGTCACTAGAAATGGCGTTCACGTTGTAGTCTGGTTGCTCCTCACCGTATTCAAATCTTATATATATATATATATATATACATATATAAATATATATATATATATATATATACATATATATATATATATACATATATATATATATATATATACATATATATATATATATAGAGAGAGAGAGAGAGAGAGAGAGAGAGAGAGAGTCATCCATTCTGAAATAGATAACAGAGCTTGTCTTAATTCAGCTCAATTTCTATGCTTGAATAAAATTTCCTTATCATATTCGCAAGGAATAAATATCCTTCGGAAAACGATCTAGGAAAAGGAAAGTTCTTTCATTTATTTCCTCTCCGGATTCGAGGCTTTTAGTGAAAAGCTTTTCTACAAATGTAATGAAATCAAAATGTTAAGGAGATCAGTAGTTTGAGATACAGATTTTGCAGTAGCATAATGTTAAAGTATGACTATTATTAATTCTACCATACCAACTCTAAACTCTGATTTTCTTTTTTTCTTTTTTGGCCTTTCTCGGTTCTCAAGTCATTGGTAAATTTAGTATATAAAGATGTATCACACGTTAACAGATATATATATATATATATATATACACACATATGTATATATATATATTTATATATATATATGTATATATAAATATAAATGGTTTTGATTCAACTATCCCCTGCGTTTTCTAATGCTCTAGTTTCTTTTTGGTAAATATATTAACAGATGAAAGTAAATGGTAACAATACCGATAGTATATATATATATATATATATAGAGAGAGAGAGAGAGAGAGAGAGAGAGAGAGAGAGCATTTATGTGTTACCAAAGATGGAATGATCGATTCTCTGCAATCATGTTCATCATGACGTTTGATAAACTTATGTAGCCTCCAGCTCCATGCGAAAAGGAAAGAGGGTTGTATAGAAACAACTGATAACAAAGAAAGAAGGAATGAAAGTTAGTATTGATGAGGAAAAGGGAGAGGGGAAAGAGAAGGAAAATAGAAACGAGATAACGACGGGGAGTATAGGAAACGGAGTACCAATGTAATTGGATAATGGGAATGAGATACATAATTGATTGTTAGATCAAAGGAAAAATAAAGACATGGTGTAGGTAGAGCCTTATGACTGTAGATAAATGCATGAATTACAATGGTGGGAACAGAGGATTAGAGAATGGTGTGAATAATGAAGACTGATCAGGTCGATGTCGGTTACGGAAGCTTTGTCGTAATCACAAAGGGCTGATCAAGCCTATATAATCAAGGGCTGACCTCCCCTAATATAAACAAATATATAGGTTACGTTGTTGTTAGGCTTATGAGAGAGAGAGAGAGAGAGAGAGAGAGAGAGAGAGAGAGATATCTTGAAGGTATTGGAGAACTCAAGGAGAGTAATGATATCTGTCTTGGGTTTGGCCAATTGAGAGGGGAGTAAATGCAGTCTGGTGCAATGCGCCTAGGTGGGTTTGAAGCACTGCTACAAAGTCATCACGAGTGTTATATATATATATATATATATATACATACTGTATATATATGTATATATATATATGTATATATATATGTATATATATGTATGTATGTATATATATATATATATATACATAGTATATGCATGTGTGTAAAAATACAAAAGAGATTGAGTTGGGGAGGAGTTATTTGGCATTCTGCATTAAGATGAAATATACGAAAGGATGTTTGGGGCCTGAATTATACTTGAAGAAATAATTAGGGATATACCGAAGGTCAGACTGAAGAATCTTCGTGGAAACATTATTACAGAAATTTGAAGGGAGGAAAACAAGAGCAAAAATATAGAACATTAACGAGTTTTGAGAGAGAGAGAGAGAGAGAGAGAGAGAGAGAGAGAGAGAGAGAATTGGAGTGAGGAAATGAGAAAGGATGCAAGTTTCCATGAAGAAAAGTCCTGTCCCAAGTCGATTTCCCTTTTAAACCAGTTGCTATATTTGGCAACTTTGCAGCCACACTTGTTGATCAGATATTAGAGACGTGTGAGAGAGAGAAGAGTTCTTGATATTCTACAATCATTCTCTCTCTCTCATTGAAGTCTCTCTCTCTCTCTCTCTCTCTCTCTCTCTCTCTCTTTTTTTTTTGATAAATTTTAGTTGCACTCATTATGACTGATTGATTGATTTGGAGTTTTCTGGTATTCTGACATCGACGCCGTACACAGTATGAATAACTGCATATCTCTTTTGAACTCAAAATTTATAAGTTTCGTGTTAGTCGATTTGTAATTGCTGGAAATGGTAGATCATGGCTAAACATTTCAGCGTCACTGTGTGTGTGTGTGTGTGTGTGAAGTGCTGATGAAGTGATACGCTGAGCGAAATTTGTAAGTTTCGTGTTTCAGCTATTGAAGGATTATAAAATACAATGATAACTAGGTTTGATAAATAAACTCCAGAATATATAAGTTCTTTGCTGTCAGAATTGCTGTTCATCAGTTAACAATTGTAAGACCTTTTTATGCCCAAAAATATTTGCACTCTGTACTAGGATTCGTCTCCAATAACTCGAGCAGTCAGGTTACCTGATAACTTCGCTCACACACGACAATATAGATGATGCCGAAGAAAACAAAACAACAGTCGTTGCCACGTTTCGCTTTCAACTTCTGGAACAAAGATAACCCTCTGTGCTAAAAAGTTAGAAATATAGCTTATTTCAGATAGTTGCTCTATTATACTTCTCTTTCTTGAGTCTGAGCTTCTACCATTCCAACACACTTTCTATACCAATTAAAACAATCTGCCTCTTCTTCCTCACAAAGCTCCGGAATCATAAGCAGTCTTTATAAATCTGTCATCCAGAATTTTCCACATGACTCAAGCAACCTGAAATCTTTAGATCCTTATAGTTGTCACTCATTCAATCCTATCTTCTCTTCCATTTGACATGCAAGTGACCTTTAACTTTTTTTCGTATTTGCATAAACACTAATAATCTCTAACATAGCTTTTGAACTGTTTATGCTGTCTTCTTTCCTTCATATGTTCTTTAATCTTCCTTTCCTCGTATCTTACATCCATATATTATACACCTCAAAATGTCTATACGAAGCAAAGTTTTCATTTTCCACCATCGTTACAAATGTTCATCCCTATATCTCCTTGGCTTCTATTTGACCTCGTACCATTTTCTTTACAACTGTCACGTTCAACTTTTTTTTTCATCTAATCTCGGTAGCTTCTCTTTACAGTCACCAGTTAAATTATATCCATCCATTCTCCATCCCTTTCCTGTGATCTTTTTTTTCTGCTTTCTTTAGTTATTCCATCCATGAAGAAATAGCCGTATATATGAGGGCATAACAGTTTTGTCTTAGAATCACTTTCACAGCAAGTAACGTTATTGTCTCCAATTATTCCAACATAATCTACGTTTTGCTGAAAAACTTCAATTCTCAATTAATTGCCTTTGCACCACATCCCAAATACAAACTGCATCTGTACACATTTTATATATATAAAAAAGCTCTCTTTAGGTCCATGTTTGCCATATAGGATATTTACCTTTTTCTCCTCAAACTGTTTCATAGTTTTTTTTTTATCCCTACACCATTTAGTCTAAAACTGCACTGGTTCCCCTTACCAATATCTCTTATTATCGCGTTATTTTCTTAATTAAATTGCTTCTATTCACAGTTCCTGGTATACTTAGTAACCGTTATATAACACAACCATTTCTCCTTTCGTCAATTCCTTTAGAAATGGTTCCTCCTCCAAATATACTTAATAGTCTTTGGCGAGGATGATTATCCATCATCATACCAAGCATACCATCTCGCTAATAATTCCATACATTTCTGGTGACTTTCCGTTATTTAGCTTCTTTATTACGTTACTTATATCTCAAGTGGTCACTTTGTTTCATAAGCATTTTGAAATTTATAAGTATTTTGAAATTTGCATTGTTCATCAATGTCACATTCAGTAAATAATCAAAATACGAAGCAACTTATCTCCATTTGTAGCTTATGTTAAACTCTATTTGCTCATTGACCTTTCTGTCTACAGTATATTTATCTAATCCCTAAAAATGAGTTTACTCACTGGTAGATATTATTATTATTATTATTATTATTATTATTATTATTATTATTATTATTATTATTATTATCATTGAAAAATACAGTTTTCAAAAGTAAAGGAGTAAGCTTCTTGAAGAAGATACTTAGACGCTTTCCTATTTGGAGAGGTAAACCATTTTTACCTGGTTATCTAAACCTAATAGACGACGGTGTTTATCGCCTGCCTTTCGGAAAAATCACGACATTTCAGTAAGCTTTCGAAATCCGGATTATATCATTAAGTCTTCCAAAGAATTATTATTTTTAAAAGCAGTTGAGCAATCCTTTTAATTAACAGGCAAGAAAAGAAAGTGAGAATTGTACCATTGAGAAGTTCTTAGTCAGAAGACTGCTTAGTCAGGTACAGTTGGACAAGAATTTCTGGCACACTTGGATCTACAAGTGCACCCAGCCATACCCTTACTGCGTGGCGAGTTCCTGAGTATAGCCCTGCCCACCACCGCTGCCAGATCTACCTTCAATATTTTTTTTTATTACTCACCGTGAAGTAATGGTATTACAAAGTGCACTTCGGTGTAGGGTGTACCAAAAACTCCTGTATCTAACTGTACATATTGCTTTCCCTTACTTATAGTTATCAATTAACGCCATGTTTTAAAGAAAAGGAAACTAAAAGTAACAACTTTAGAATTAAATGTAAGATATCAGTATGTATAAAAACAGAATGGCAACTCCCTTGGCGCTACCACTTCTTAGTAGGGAAAGAGGATGACAGATAGCAATAATACTTGAGAATTAGCTGAGGTAGAACAAGTTAGTGTATATTTATGAGATATATTTTTAGTGTCAGAAATGTGTCATAAAAAAGAAAAATTTTACAGAAATGGTGTTTAAAAAAAATATTTTACAGAAATGCGGTATAAAAAAGAAACATTATACGAAAATGTGGTTAAAGGATTTATTTTTACAGAGATGTGGTATAAGAAAAAAAAACATTTTACAGAATAAAAAGAAACTTTTTTACAGAACTGTGGAATGAAAAAGAAACATTTTACAGAAATGTGGTTTAAGAAAGAAACATTAGACAGAAATGTGGTATAAGATAGAAACATTTTACAGAATAAAAAGAAACATTTTACAAAAATGTGGAATGAAAAAGAAACATTTTACGGAAATGTGGTATAAGAAAGAAACATTAGACAGAAATGTGGTATAAGAAAGAAACATTTTACAGAATAAAAAGAAACATTTTACAGAAATGTGGAATGAAAAAGAAACATTTTACAGAAATGTGGAATGAAAAAGAAACATTCTATAGATATGTGGTATAAAAAAAGAAAAAATATTTGGTATAAATAGAAACATTTTACAGAAAAGTGGTATAAAAAAGAAACATTTTAGTCACCTTATTAATGTTACATAAGTTTTCTGTTTTCTGATTAAAATGAAAGATAAATAACGCTCTTCGTTATTAAACTTAGGACAATTAATCTCCGTTATTACTCATGAAATAGTAAAAGCCGTTGTTTTAAAAAAAAATTCTGAGCCGATTTTAGTTTATATTTGAAAATCACAGTGTAGGAGTAGCATCTCATAAATTCATCGTAGCAAGTTCATTAGTAGCATTTTTACGGTTTGTTGAATAAAATATAACTAGTGCTATTAGTAGTACTGCTAATATTATTACTAGATCGTGATATTTATTAGCGGTACTGCGTTTCGCCTTTGGTATATATAATCTCGATATCCCTAAACATTGGTGCGTATATAAGCTCTGTATTTAGGTTCGTACTTTGGCACTGACGTTTTCTTAATTATTACAAATCTCAATGAAAATCATTTTAATTTGGGATGTCATTGTGAACTCTTAATGCCACGCTATTTACTTTTCCATCCCCATCGTAAACCAATCACACCTACAGCAGACTCGCTGTTTTGTAAGTTTCAAGAAAAGGTTGAATTTTTACAGCCTGGGCGTCAACTTTCTGGCCAAACATCTCTCTTTATTCTGTCTTATTATGATTATTATTATTATTATTATTATTATTATTATTATTATTATTATTGTTGTTGTTGTTGTTGTTGTTGTTGTTGTTGTTAGTTAAATCACAACCCTAGTTAGAAAAGCAGGATGACAGGTAAGACTCCAGAAAGTGGCGCCCGTTTTATTATATTACTAATTTTGGGGGGTGGGGTTGTTAGCCCCATTTCATGTGCTAGTGACCTTTATCATTCTTAAGATCGTTGCAGTAGAAAATTAGATTCTTAATTCTGTATGTGAATATGGATGGCTTTTTAAACAACATTTATGTATATATACTTGTACATGACTATGCGTGTATATGGATAATTCCTCACACAACATTCATTAATCGATCATCCAGTCAGCATTGTGACGGAATGAGAGATAGGGGAGGTTGAAAATTACATTCCATTGGTGGAAATCCACTCATGTATGCACCTATATGCGCACGTAAGCGTATGCACATATGTGAAATTTGTTAATACAAGAGAGAGAGAGAGAGAGAGAGAGAGAGAGAGAGAGAGAGAGAGAGAGAGAGAGAGAGAGAGAGAACCTTGAAGAGGCTAGGAGAAGAATAAATAGTCCTAGAATAATTATTACGCTAAAAATGGGCCCCAATGTTTAAGGAAAGAAGGGTGTTTACAGACGGCATCTCTTCCCCTATTCTGAAGACAAGGCTTGTTGAAGTATCTAGTGATCAATAATGGCTCTCCTTTTCCTTCTATTTCTTTGTTTGATTTTCGCGTTCATGTATTTTTGTCTTGTATTTCAATTGTTTAATTTTCCTATTAATGAAAGCATTTGAGGTTTCAGATACATTTATTAATAACCATATTTATCTCCCTAGTGAATAACCCCCCCCCCCTTCTCTCTCTCTCTCTCTCTCTCTCTCTCTCTCTCTCTCTCTCTCTCTCTCTCTCTCTCTCTCTCTCACACAAATTAGATGAATCCTTATGACCATGTTATTGAAGACAAAGTCTAAGTTTTAATCATAAAGAATCTTAGCATATGAAAACCCTTTTGAAGGTTTTAAATAAACATAGGATACAGTGAAACCGTAGGATAGGAGGATAGTAGAGACGAGATACCAGAGGAATGACTATTAGATGAGGATTTATATAAGATGAATTTTTTTAAAATGAGTATAAGGAAAATTAGTATTGAAAAGATTTACGAGGTCATTTTTATCATTGGGTTAATAGATCTATGGAGTAACGTAAGACAGAGAGGAGTAGGTTTAAGAAAAGTGAAATTGTAATTAGTATACTGCAGGATATAGGAGCAATAGAAAAGTGTCTTATATAGAAACAAAGGTCACATTTTCACTGTTAAAACTCAAATAAACAGGAGGGGTCGTAGGAAGTCTAAGGACTAAGAAAGCGAATATAGTAGAGATTACTTGATATGCATGAAATGTCAGGTATGGGTCTGATAGAGAAGCTCTCTTGGGGATATGGTAATGTGGAGAGTCATTAGGGAGTAGATCGAAGTGAAGGAGAAATACGACTGGTCTAAGGTTTAGATTACTGTGGTTTACTTTGGTTTATATGTACTGGTTTATTTACTCATCCCCACAGTGTAGACTTATAGTTGCTTATTGTATTTTTTTTTTACGTCACTTGGTTTATATATATATATATATATATATATATATATATACATATATATATACACACACATATATATATGTATGTATATATATGTATGTATATATATACATATGTATATATAGCTATATATATATATATATATATATATATATATATATTATATATATATATACATGTGTGTGTGTGTGTGCATGTATTTTACATATAACCAATCACTCTTTCTTTGTTATATAGGGGAGGTATAATCGCAAAAATGTAGTATTTTCTTTGCTCATGTTGCACATCAAAGTTTGAAGAGAAGGTTGAACTGAGTCATGAGTTAAGTTTGAAGGGCTTCGGAGGGTTTAAAACTTCAAGTTGAGATGTTCTTGTTGAATCCTACCTCGTTGAAGAAAATTTTGCTGACGTTGCGTTGTGTGTTTTTTCTCTTAAAGATGTATCTAAAAGTTGCGTTGCGTGTTTATTTCCTTTAAAGATTTCTAGAAGTAATGATATAATTGGGTAATACCCTTATGTATACTCTATCGAATAATTTTGTTTATTTGGTTGTTAAGTGTAATGCCTGTTGCATATTTCCTAAATTGTTTTCAAATCTTACTTTGCGAAGAACTCGAGAAACAGGAAAAAAGGGTGATTTATTTATTCAATAATGAAGTTGATAAACGAATGAAAAAGGATAGAAAATATATAGAATGAATTTTTACTAACTTGCGTGAATTGAAGCTTTCTAAGGGGGAAAGTATAGTTAAAGACATTGGGAAGCTAAAGTATATTATGGGATAAGATATAGAAAATCTTCTGATATTTCTGAAATTTATTGGTAAAGAATTTTTATGAGTAAGAACATTACTTTTCTATATTATAGGTTTAGTTTTTACGTCCTCGAGAGTTTTTCCTATAATTACATCAGGACTTTAGATATATTTTAAATATATATATAGATATATATATATATATATATATATATATATATATATATATATATATATATATATATATATATATATTAGATTATTGTGCTGTGCATACTTTCCAAGATTTTAAACACCTACACTGTCTAAGTTTGATTTTTAATTAAATGTTTTGAACGAGATGGGAGGCAAATTGGAATAAAATGTGATAGGTTTTTTGTTCACTTTTCTTTACTGAAGTATTAACAATCATAAAGACCTGATTATTGAGAAGAAAACTCCAACGAAAGGAATTCGACGAACATTTAAACATTCTCTCTTCCGATTAGTTACTCAGAAAAATATAGTAATTTCAAACTCCTTAGTTTGCTTCCTCGTGCTCATGCTGCCGTTAGGAATTTGAATAAATTAGGTTAAAATGAGTGTAAATAAACAAAGCACTCGAATGAAATAGAAATGTAAACCAGTTTGCAGTGAATTTTAATCAGCTAGAACTTGATGTTTCTATACTAGTCCACATGTTTTTGTGTTAAGAAATATGAGTATTTAATGTTGAAGTAGGCCTGTAAATGTGGATTGTCCTTTGAAAGAAAAAGGAATAAATTCAACTCTATAATCATCTAGTTTTCTTTCTCGAGGGCTAAAAAGGTAAATGTGAATAGTTAACTTTGAAATAAAACCACAAATAAAAAAAGGACTGCAAACATTAAAGCTTAAATCGCACTGCATTATCTTGTAAAATATGAGTGTTTTTTTTTTTTTTTTTTTTTTTTTTTTTTTTTTGTCGTCATCTTCTGTGTCCTTGTGCCTCAACAATTATAAATAATTAGCCTCGTAATGAAAAATTATAAACAAAAACTGTCAGAATCGAAATATTGACCCGTCTACAAAACTGCTGTTGTTCAATAAAATGATGATTTAAAACCTTATTTTGGTTTTGTAGTCTACTTGATCTTTTACCTTCTGTCGTATAAAATGAATAATTAACAATGTTGGGAAGCTGTTAGTAAAGGACCCCTCGCTCTCCGTAACAAAATCGAATATATAAACCAGCCCTTGTACAGTGGGACGTTTTATTAGATCCGACGGGGTCGAATCACAAACACTAATTTTCCGGTTGTACGGTAGTAAATAACAAAAAAAAAAAAAAAAAAAAAAAAAGTTTCGATGAATGTCGAAACGAGATGAAATAGGCACATGTCCTTTGAGGAGGGTGGTGGGGGAGAAGGAAGGAGGGAGTGATGTAGAACGGGTAGGAGGACATCGTAAGAACGTCAGTGAAATTGGAATCATGCTAGGGGATTCGATCTCCCCACGGTGACGACGCATCTCTATATATGCAGATTGTTTCGGATGTTTGAGGGGTCTTGGGACACGGTATTTTGGAAGGGTGGGGGGAAGGGGAGTGGAAAAGCGATAGGGAACGAGATAAAATTACACCAAGCCTTCGTAGACAGCATTTGTAATTGAATGAAACGCTTCTTCCCATTCCCCCCCCCCCCCCCCACTCACCATTCTTTTTAAATCTTTTTAATGTTACTTTCTTGTCTGAAAGTAAAGTATGGTGATAGGGGGGAAATAATTGTCATGTGGACTAGGAACAGAGGCTCTGGAGTCTGCCAATATATTTCTTCAAAGAATGAATAGATAAAATAATTATCTAAATTATATTTATTAGGGGTTTCTTCTCCTTTGTGTTATTCCTTTACATCTTCTGTCATTAATGCATAGATAGTCATGTTTCAAAATCTTGTTTAGTAACTGGTTTTGTCAGATTTGGTTGTGACTTGACTTTATTACCCCATTTATCGCTAGGTTCCAGAATCGAACCAACATTAACCCGCTAACTCATCATATGATTGTGTGTGGGCTTATACATATGTTTGTGTGAATACTGTGGTAAGTTTACAAGGAGCTCCTAACTTCTTGATAAGTTATTTACGCATCTGAGATTAATCTAACCAGTTGAGTTCTTTCCGGGATTTAATGGAAACGACGTTGGTCAAAAATTAATTCAGAGGCGCCATATATTCATTAGTGTTCTGCGCGATTTTGATTGCATATTTTTTCGACCATGGACCTCCAGGGGACAAAAATAACAATACAATGGTCACTGCTATATTAACACTTCCAAGTGCTGACTTGAGGATGAAGCCCTGTGAAGTAAAACTTCCCCTATTCCAGCCGGTATCAGACAGTTCATCAGTAGTGACAACTCCACCCCCTCTCTGTTACTTGTATTCGATGTCATGTGCACCGATTATGTATGCATTTTTGCCCTCATGGATTTTAAAGCCCTTACTTTCAAATTTGTCTTCTATATCGTCTTATTCCCCTCGTAGGTTGTAACATTTAGGAATTATCTCTTTTCACTAGTCCATCATCGTTAATTCTTTCCGCACCAGAATTCACAAATCTATCCTTTGACATACAGTACTGTAGTTAACCTTTTTACGACTTTTATGCATCTCAACATTTCACATTCTTACATATAATCTTTTTATGCCGCATATACAAAATAACTAATTCAGGCCTCTAACTATCCGCATCGTCTGTTCTCAAAAAATATAATGTACAAGTCAATTGTCAACTGTATCTTGATATTTCTTATCCAAGAAGTTCTTGACCCTCACAGTCTTGTAGAACTTTTGATGTTTCCATATGACAGCTTATCTTATAATCTTTCCTGGCTGTAATTGACTCCTAGCGAATGCCTTTGACCAATCAACTTATTCAGATATATGCTGAATAGTTTTGATCTCATAGTTTCACTGGTTATGAACAAATAACGCCGTGGATATTTTGCAAAGCATTATCATCTTTATATATAATATATATGTATATATATATATATATATATATATATATATATATATATATATATATACATATATATATCAACAAACAACAACAAATGAAGCCGTTTCTAGTCCATTGAAGGACAAAGGCGTCAGACATGTCCTTATTCATGTCTGGGGTTTGGCCTGTTTTTGTCATCACGCTAGCCAACTGCGGATTGGTGATGGTGCGAGACTTGTCTGATCGCGCACAGCAAACCAACCTAGTATGGGTGGTATTAGTAAAAATTTACTGATCATGGTGATACATAAACGCTTTCACTACGTTAAGGTATCCCCACTCAGAAAGAATATATATATATATATATATATATATATATATATATATATATATATATACATATATATATATATAAAAGTTCTTGAATTTTTATGCGCTGTAATTGTGCTTGACGAGTAACTGGAGGACAAACTTCTTGTTTTGTTCGTCAGACGGAGCAATGAAACCAGATTTAGAGGCTCATAACGAAGCGTATGAATATGTAGCAATGTCTCGCCGTCCATTACTTAACCACCAGAAATAAACCGAATCGCTTTTCACGTGGTTTTTGTGTGTTTTGCTCGGGCCTTTTATCTGTGGCTTTTAAGAGAGGTGGTTTGGTAAGGTTTGGTAAGTTCGTATGTGTAACTAGAGTAAATAACAGGCTTTTGTTATTTATGGACTTCCTGTTGTTTGCATTTCATTTGTATTTGTATGTAAGTATGCATAATTAATGCAGATGGTTTGCATATTCATGGTTGCATATCTTGGAAATACGAGAATGATGACAGGTCTCTCTCTCTCTCTCTCTCTCTCTCTCTCTCTCTCTCTCTCTCTCTCTCTCTCTCTCTCTCTCTCTCTCTCTCTCTTCGCTTTTTATGTTTTAGTCAGTGAAATTAAAAAAAAGGGAAAAAGCTAGGCATAATGATTTAGTGACACATTAATATATATCGAAATAATTCTCAGAATGATACCAAGACATTAGTGAATAACTTTTGAAAAAATCCGCATTAAATTGAAAAGGTGTTTTGAAAGCACCCCCCCCCCCCCCCCCATTTAAAGTTAAGAATGATAAACAGAAAAACGTAAGTACTTTTAGAATGTCATGAAATATTACCAGAATGATTTCATTACGCTAAATGAAACTAATGATTTTAAGAATAGCACCAAATTGAAAACTCAATACTGTTTCACTAAAAACAATTAGAAACTGAATATTTTGAAGCATGCGTTGGGGGAAGGGATTAAGGATAGGGGAGGAATTCCCCAGTTGACGTGATCAAATTGGGAGGCTGAGCTCACCGGAGCATGGCGAATTGATCGGGAACCGGTATTATAATTATTACGCTCCAAAAGCTTAATGTGCGGGCCCTCTGTAAACATGTAAATTGTAGCACGAGAAGTATGCGTGTTCAAGTAAATTCTATATTTAGACTTATATTTTTTTTCCTTATGCGTTTAGATAAAATCTATTTTTAGAAGAATATTTTTTTTTCCTTTATTTTGAGCAATTGCAACATAGATAATTTTTGGATGATGCGAAAAGTGTGTTAACGATGTTATAGTAGCTGTACGGCTACTACTAATAGTATGAGTAGCAAAAAAAATGCGTGACCAGGAACTTTGTTATTAGCCATGCAAAATGTATTTCATCATCAATTGTTTTATTTAAATGCAAAAACTTCAAGCGAACACATATGTCAGCTGCCCTAATTATGTGTTATGAAACAAGATCCCAATATTGTTAATAATCGTAATAAGCGAGATTAGTTCACCAAACTTTCAACTGGGCTGGGCACTAAAAGAGTTGGAAGACCCGGGCCTACATGGCTGAGGACTAAGAAGCGCGAAGTATGAGATGAAGGGAGGAGTATTGAATTAAAAGCTCGATAGAGACGATTGGCAAAATATAGCCCAGGCCCTTTGCCTCAAGGGGTTAACCACTGCACTCGAAGTATTCAGTGACTAATTTCCTTTGAGTAAGGGTAGAAGAGACTCTTTAGCTATTGCCAATAGCTATTCCAGGAGAAGGACATTCCAAAATCAAA
>NC_090736.1:1265189-1270189 GCF_036898095.1 Palaemon carinicauda | reverse complement strand
TTCTCTTCTTTTTGTAGTTTTGTTTGGTTTCTTTTTCATACCTGCATAATGTTTAGTTACTGTTTCTTAACGAATGTACTGTTGTTTGCATCTCGATTTATCGCAAAGTATGTCGAATTCCTATAATTAGTATTATAATTTTGGTAGCAGCACACACAATTATTAATTGTACTAGAGTAGGTATGAAAGGCCTTAAAGACAAAGGTAATCAGACACCATATTCGAAATGGGTGGCAAGGCCACAAAGCCCACGCAAGACAGGTCAATAAAAGAAGTCCCCGGGGGGAAATAGCTAGGGATGGTTCGTTCTCCCCTCTGTTCCCCTGTGGGGCAAATGACGTCGAAGGTGTATGGAATGCCAAACACACTACCACTGGCGCATGGTGTAGAAGGGAACGTGGTGGCTAGGGAGTTTTCATTGCTCTTTGGGACAATTGGACGACTCTCTAAGAGTGAAAAAAATAATAATATGAGGTTTCAAAAGAAGAACATTAGTATTTATACCTGATAGAATAGTGATGAAAATTATCTTCTAGGTTATGTGTTATTACAAAATTAATTTAAGAGCAAATTGATAGGCGCCATAGTTAGAAAAGAAGTGGCTGGAACTATATGTGATGATTTGTTTGTTTGGAGCAAATGTTAAGTTGGAGAGGGAAAGTGTGAAATGGGGACTGTAGGTTTAATCAAGATGCTCGAGGTGGATAATAAGTTTAAAGAGTAAATGGACCAACTTTGGACTAGGTTAAAGAAACTGAGGAGAAAATTGTATTTTTGGGTGTTAGACGTTCAAGAGAGGGAATAAAGAAAGTAGTGGATGAGTAAGTAACAGGTTTAGCAAAAGAATAAATGTGATTATTTAAGAAAAGAGCAGATACAGACATTCAACATGATGGAATAGGTACTCAAAAAAAAAAAAAAAAAAAAAAAAAGGATGGCTAGTAAGAATACAAAGGGGAGAAGGCAAAAAATTATTTTAGTGAGGATAAAAAGTTGTTTTTATTTATTACATATAAAAGAGTATGTAAAGGAGAGAAATTGTTAAAGGTGAAAGTAATGGGTATTTTTAAGTATTTTTCGTTTTCATTTGAAAGATAAATGAGAAGCGTTGGTGAATGATGCAAGACTAGAGGATTATTGTAAGGCAGAGAAACTTTCAGGAAATGGAGTGTTGAGGAGTCAAGAAAAGTGATTAAGAGGTCAAAGAAAGGAAGGAGACTAGGATTTAATGGGATTACAACTAAAGCAATGCTGAACAGTGTTGACAGTGTGATTGAATCGGTAACCATGGTTTGTAAAGTGTATTTTGATAAGAAAAATTCACCAAAATAAATGTCAAAGTAGAGTAATTACTCTTATTACAGCAAATAACTGTAACATTCTTTCATCTTCGAAAACATGCAGGAAAACTTGCACATATACTCCTTAGGGATTTGCCCCTATGGTAGAATCATGTAGACATAGTTCCAAATTCGGATTAAAAATAGTGAAAATGCGTGATTTTACATCAATATCATTCGAATACAACAAGTCTCTTTTTATTTCGGAAAGGCAATAATTCTGTATTTTCAACGGTGTCCATTTTGAAAAATGGCCGCCATCTTGAAACTTTGGGTGTCTAACAGGTTTAATAAAAAATAAAGCAATTCCCAGGGTGTACTGTATAGGAACTAATTTTGGTGCTTGCTTCCGGAAATGAAAGATTCTCCTGAAAATTGGTTGTTATCTACTCCATTATCTGTTGTATAAATGTAAAGTTGATAAAGGCATATGTAAGATGTGTATACTGTATTTGGGAGGGTGTATGGTGTGATTTTTATTTAGGAAGTAAAACATGTGACAGGAGTGATAAGGGAAGAAAAGTGCGGATCTAAGCAAGGAACAGGGTGCATGGATCAAGTGTTTGTTTTGAAACACTTATAAGAGTAGTTTGAAATTAGGAGAAAAACTCTTTATGTGCTGTTGGCAGTATTGATAGGGGGGAAATGTGTATATAAGTAGGAGATACGGTATTAAAAGGTTAGCGTAGGTGAAAGGATGACTCAGAGTATTTTTAGGTGGTTTGGTCCAGGGAAAATAATGGGTGAAAAATAGACAATTGAAAAAAAAAATTCGGAAACGCTTGAAGTTAGGAGGAGGGAAATGCCCTGAGAATGTTGGATAGTTGTTGTGAAAGATGTATTGAACAGGATCGGGTTTGAGATAGTGGTGAATAGTGCGTTGTTTGTAGGGAGGTTTGGCTTACTGCTGATGGCTCTTCTGTGCAACCGTATGAAGAGAATAATGCTGCGGAAGTTTTACGTCTCTGGGGTTTCATCCAAGATTTATTAGTTAAAGCAGAAATGTGCCATTTTCCGTTCTCGTTTGGGGAAACGGTTTTCTGTTTGAATAATATATATATATATATATATATATATATATATATATATATATATATATATATATATATATATGAGTGTGTGTGTGTGTGTGTGTGGTTTGTGTGTAGAAAAGAGAGAGCGAGAGAGAAAATTATATAAGCGGCTATTTTCTAGATTACGTATTCTAATATCAATTCAAAAAAGAAACTTCCATCTGTTTATACACACTAAAGCAAATATAGTAACAATACTATTGACATTGTACCAAATGACAGGAAATTTTCTTTTTGCGGCCGAATCTGGCGAAAGCTTCACCGGAAATTCATTTATTTCTAATATGGTTAATATTTTACGTGTGAATTATTAGAAAAGAATAATAGTAATTGTTGTTGTATCTTCCGTCGAGCTTTATCATCCTCAGGTATTTTTTTGTGGTTTGGTCATATTAGGAAATTGTTATTTGGCCGTGGTCGTGTTCTCGAACGTGAAAGAAAGTGGACTGTACACAAGATTAGAAATTGAGCTTCAAGTTCATATGGATTTGATTTTCGTTTTATATCAAATATGAATTTCAATTATGTATGCATGGCTAAAAAAACAGATTAGGTATGGCTTAGCATGAAAGTAGTATGGTTTTGTATATTTGGTGACTTTATGTGCATTTGGCTGAAGTTTATATCCAACCTACAAACAAGTTAATTATCTCTGATTATGAAAGTCTGAAGTTACATTGATTATTTGTAGTTTTATCAAGTATTCTAAAGGTTTCACCAAAATACTATGTAAAACCCATTTAACTTTCTTTTTTTGGTACCGGCCGTCAACTCTAATAAAGTAAAGTGTCATGTCATAGAATCATTTTCATATATTTATATATACACACACACGCATATATATATATATATATATATATATATATATATATATATATATATATATATATATATATATATATATATATTCTAGAATTAGTAGAATACTCTATGATTCTTATACATTTGATACTCAATTGTATAAATTAAAGTTTTATTTGCATTTGGAATTAATTTATTTGATCGGTAATAAATTTTCTAATTCACTGCATCCTTTCTGAAAATATTATCAAACATTTTTGATAAAATCGTTCTTCTGACTATAAATCAGATGTTAATAATAGATTTTAGCTTCTTTAAGCCATTATCATTCTAATTGCGTTTTATTGTCTTTTATAGGTAAGTAGATGCTGCATATTGGAAGTTCCCGGAAATGATTGACGTGCAAGACTGACACCCGAGACGAGCTGTATACGGTGTGATGAAGGAATTCAATTAAGTATTTTGTTTATTCCATTTGAAGAAAAAAATGTGATGTGTATGGGGAAGATTTGTAATTTTATAGTGATTATTATAAGATGTATTTTTACAGAGTGATTATCAGTATATTTTGTTATATATATATATATATATATATATATATATATATATATATATATATATATATATATATACACACACACACACACACATACATACACAAACAAAAGAACCACAAGGTAGATGAAAATATGAGTGACTCTTGACTAATTTCGTCTTCATCAAGAGCCTTCTTATAATTTAATTTTCTTTGTGGTTCTTTTTCATCTTTGCATCGCTTTTTTTCTGAGTTTTTATATATATATGTGTATATATATATACACACACACATATATATATATATATACACATATATATATATATATATATATATATATATATATATATATTTATATATGTATATATATATATATATATATATATATATATATATATATATATATATATATATTTATTTATTTATTTATTTTCACTTGCGACCACACACTTGAAAAAGGTGAATAGAGAGCTGACCCGGAATTGTGTTATGTGATTTTGTCGTCGAAAATCTTATTGGTTCTTTGAAGGGGAATATGGAATCACCGAGTACATGCTTGTTTTGATAAGTGAAGATATTCTAATTTAGATTTGATTACAATTTCTGAATCACTTGAGTTATGGCAAATTGTTTGAGTCAAATGGAACGATTTTTTCCTTTGAGTCTTATTGTTTATGTCCACGTTAAATGTGATTGAGGATTTTCAACTGCCGTTAATCTTCTCAAAAAGTCTGGTTATAGTCACTAAAATTTTATTTTATTAGAGGGAACGGCCTGTGGGACGGCAGTATGAAGCCTTATATAGCTCAGCTCCAAGGGTTTTATTGGCTTATTAGAAACGTCCCTGCCTAGCGGTCTGCTGGACTTGGGTTCGAGACCCGCTCAAGCTCTATAGTTTCTTGTATTGTTTGCAACCTCACCATCATTGTGAGCTAAGGAAGGGGGTTTGGGGAAGCCTATATGTTTACTTGCTTAGTCTTCAGCAGTTATTGCTTGGCCCTCCCTGGTCCTAGCTTGGGCGCTAATCATTTATACATATGGCCATTCTCTAGGGCCTTGTCACTGTCCCTTGCCTCTGGCCATCATGAGTGACCTTTAAACCTTTAAATGCTTGAAGGAAGGTAAAGTTAAATGCTGTGGTATATTAGTGTTAGAAGTGATATATCTAAGGGGCTTAGAACGGATAAAGCAACCCGGTTATCACCCTACTGATTTTCTCTGTGTAAATAAAGATTTACTCATTCTGATATT
>NC_090736.1:1260696-1263196 GCF_036898095.1 Palaemon carinicauda | reverse complement strand
ATATATATAAATATATATATATGTATATATATATATATATATATATATATATATATATATATATATATGTGTGTGTGTGTGTGTGTGTGTGTGTGTATATATATATATGAATATATATATGTATATATATATTTATATAATATTATATATATTTATATATATATACTGTATATATTCGAGAAAGAGTATGTGAGTGCGCGTTTCTTTACGCAGACATAAGTACTTAAACGATCACCACTTAACGTAACAGTTATCTTAATAGTTTAAAACGAACGTTAATAAGAAAATTAATAAAGCAACAATCTGTCCAGCTAACATCTCGGCAAAGACTTGAATTATAAGGATGTATGTTCGGTGCATACTTCAATTATTAAATAGAATTGAATGAAATTTAGCAGATATATTCATTACCTGTTTGTGCTTGTCGACTTCATTTTCCTTTGCTTTTCTGGAATTCATTCTATATTTTAGTGTTCCATAGCCGACTATATTTCATTTTCCTTTAAGACAAGAAATGAAGTGTCCCTTCCAGATGACATTCTTATAAGAATAGTATTTTGTATTACCTATCCTTTTGACCTGCGAGAGATTTGATTTAATTAGTGTCTCACATATTAGCAAACCGGGCATTTATAACTAGCAGTGTCAGTTTCTACCTATCGTTATGTCTTCGTAAATTTGTTGCCAGGTGTGGCATCGATTCAACGTGACGTAGTGACGTCATGATTAACCAAGCCTTGGACGTCATAGCTTTCCTACTCATCCCTCCATCAAGTTGCTACAACGGAAACTGACCCAGATATTTACACATACCGTGCAAAATGTTTTTTTTGAAAGTAAGGAGTTTCAAATTATGAATACTTTACCAGAAGAAATATTCCTCGTGGAACATTAGTCTTTTCAAATGGGAATCGAATTATTTTCCAGGGTACAAGTTTGCTTCATCATCATTAGCATCAGCCGTTACTAGTCCACTGTAGGACAAAGGCCTCAACACATGTCCTTTCACTTGCGTCTGTTTATGGTCTTTCTATGCCATTCTTTCTTTGCCAGACCATATCGCAAACTTTCTTAGTCCGTCAATCCGTCGTTTTTTCTTCCTTCCCTGCTTATTTTGCAATCTCTAGGGACGAATTTTGTTATTATTATTATCTATTATCCGTCATTCTCCATTATATGTCTTGCCTATGTCCATTTCTTTTCCTTACAAGTTGTTAGAATATCCTAACTTTAGTTGGCTTTCGTATCCATGTTGCTCTTTTACTGTAATATATATTGTTTGTACTACAAATGTATGAATACCATTATTAGTTTGCAATGGCTTACCAGTTATTGACACTGCATTATGTGTAAATTAATGTGACATCGAGATTTTATTAGTTTGTTCCTTATTATTGTCAATAATAAGTAGGGAAAATGGAAATCTACATTGAGGAAAATTCAGATAATCTTCACCAATAATTTAAATGTCTCAATTATTAAATATGGAAATCCCTTCTTGACAATTTGCCCATTGTTTTTGTCAACTTCAAATGTAGTCCAGTGTATTTAATTATTGCCTTAATTTTATTTGCTATTACTCTTCCCACGTTATTTTTATCACCCCCGCTTGCAAAACTTACCATCTCTTTTTTCCCTCTCCCTACCCTACCTCTCAATTCTTCAATTAGCTTTTGAATCTTTTCTATTCAGTCTTTTTTATTTAACCCAGGAGTGTCTTTTCCTTTCTTCGATATTCACCTTATAAATTTTTCATTCTTCGAATTCTCGTGTTTTCTTTCACTAATTTTCATTATTCATATTTATTACCTTGTCCAGTGTTCCTCAGTTCTTACCTGAGATTTCTATTCATCAGTTCTTTTTATATTCAATTTTTCCTTAAAGAATTCCTTTCCATATTTTCTATTCAAGGTGTTTGCTCCAAAATCTCTTATTCTTCATATCTTTATTGTTTCACTAACCTCTTTTACTGTGTGCTGTTTCATAAATATTTTTCTCCCATTACTATCCCTACAAATGTGATTTATTATGCGGACGAAATTGCGTTTCTGTTGGCATTTCCACGGTAGAACTGACGTCATGCTCTCTCTCTCTCTCTCTCTCTCTCTCTCTCCTCTCTCTCTCTCTCTCTCTCTCTCTCTCTCTCTCTCTCTCTCTCTCTCTATATATATATATATATATATATAATGTGTATATGTATATATGTATGTATGTATGTATGTATGTATGTATAGAACATGAAAATGGAAGTTATTTGAAATCTCGTGTTATGGTTTAAACATTACCTGTTTTATTTTTAAGTAATAATGATGATAATAATAAACTAATTATCAGACCATTACTATGTTTATATTAAAAATGGGAAAATAGAAACAAAAAAAGTAATCCTATTAAAAAAACATAGAACCTTTGCTTGGAAAATGTCAGACTAGGAGTTGGAGAAGTGTGTGTTTGTGTAGGTGATTACAAAATTAATTCACTCAATGCGACACGTTCATTT
>NC_090736.1:1245696-1258196 GCF_036898095.1 Palaemon carinicauda | reverse complement strand
CTTACCTAAGAATATATATATATATATATATATACTTACACATATATATATATATATATATATACACACAGTATAGGCCTATATATATGTATGTATGTATATATAAATGTATGTATGTATGTATGTATAATATACATATATATACATACATACATACATACATATAGGCATATATATAATATATATATATAATATGCAAGAATAGTTTTCGCAGTCCCCGAAGACTTATTTATTTCTTATATATGAATTTTTTTGCATAATTTGTAGACGCGCCATGAAAATAAACTAAGATACGTCATTTAATGTGAAATGTATGCATGTTTTTTACAGTAGTTGAGATACTGATAAAATGAACCCAGACATTTTGCCTTTGTTTCTCTAAAAATTATTTTTTTAATGTTTATTGATTTTGTATTGAAATGTTGGTAAGCGTTATTTTTTATTCTTTTCTCACCCTTTTCGAATATTGATAGTGATTTGCAATGAAGTGAATACCCTTGACGCTTTTTTGTGGTATTGTTTCAACTTTTAGAATAATAATGTTAACTTACATTAACAGAATGGTAAAAACACGCACATAACGCGCAGTTAAACTGTGAAACATTCGAACCAAAGAAATACTTATATAAAAAGTGAACTATGAAAGCAATAGAAAATATTTTTAAAATGCATTATATTTGTACTTATGAAACCGCTTTGGGGCACAACAGAATCTTCTGATTTCAACATAAACTATGACGTCATAATCTTGGCGAGGAAGTCGTTATTCTGATTTCGAGCCTCTCTCTCTCTCTCTCCCTCTCCTCTCTCTCTCTCTCTCTCTCTCTCTCTCTCTCTCTCTCTCTCTCTCTCTCTCTCTCTCTCTCTCCGTATGGATAACATGTATATATTCTTTTCTGAAAGGTTCTATTCAATCGCTCAAGGTCTATTGTCATCTGGGGTTGTGCCGTTGACTCCATAAAATGGCTCGGGGGGTTCCTTTAGGGAGAAGATGAATAACAGAAAGGATAAGAAAGGGACAGAAAATGAGGAGGGTTATTTTGAGGTATCCTTGGGTGATAGGAAACTTGATGCCTTATGTCTGTCGTTTTGGTTACGTGATATCCGGATATATATCTGTTTTAAACTTTGTTTTTTATTTAATTTATGTCCAATAAAGTTTATAATGTTAAGTCTTCCGTATTTAAGCATATAATTAATATGTTCTGGTGTAAGATTTGTTTGCATTTTTCTTTATTTTTACATATATGTTTTAGATTTTCTCCCATGAAATACATCCATTATATTTTGTTATCTTCAGAAATTAAAGGGACGTTTATACACTATTGTTGCTTTATTCAAATGAAATTGAACTGTTTTTAGTCATTGTAAAAACATGTGAAAGAAAAGAAGAATATACGGATATTTAGTAACACGAATGGCAATTATATAAATCTCAAACAATTACTGCTTACTTACTACTGTTATTGGCGTTTTACAAAATGAAGAGGATAATCTCAACATGAAGTCATTTTCATCCATAGTTCGCCAAGTCTAGTTTTTCTTCGAATAGTCTTCCTTCACGGCGATGTGCATAGCTCTTTTGCATATTTAGATGTTGGTAAACCACACTGGTTATTTTCAGTCCCCTCCTTACATATGGGAGCGACCATAAATGGCCTTTTAGCGTTACTTTATGTAAATGTGTTTTGCAACAAATGGTACTCTTGTTACCATAACGCATTTGTTGGTCGTAGTAGTATAGAATTTAGTGTGGACTTGCTGTTTGACTTTATATGAAAGTTTATTATATAAGTCTCTGAAGTTCGTAATGTTAATAGATTTTGGAACTTGATATTATTTAATTGTTATTTTGAAATGAATGCTGTGGAATTTTATCATTACTTTTTATTTATTTGTTTTTTGGTTGACCAACTAGGACAAAATTGCTAAAAGTATAGTTACGTAAGGAAAGAGTTGAAGGCAAAATATTGGTTATAAGCGGTGTACAGGTTAACGGTATACTTCCTGTTAATTCATCTAATATTTTTGTTTTCTCTGCAAACTATAATTTGTCATATGCATGAATAAAATTCTTCAGGTGTTATCGTTTTGTTAATATGAAAGAATCCATTATTTTAACCAGTCGATTTTGAAATAACAGTAATCCTGGATTTTTTTTTTATTTAACTATTGATGTATAAACATTGAGTAGTTGTATTTGACAATAGAAATTAGCATAATGTTCATAGAGATTTTTTATCCTTAAGCTTTGTTCTGAGTTTAAGAACTAACGTACAAAATCTTAAATTACATGAGGTTTTAAACCTACCATGTAATTTTTTATTATTATTGTTAATATTAAGAGGAATTTCATTTTAATGCTTATTCTATGAAAATAGATATTGGTTTCATCTAAGACGAAAAGTTTCCAATGTTAAACAACGAAGCTTGGAGTTCTAAATATTTACTTGCTTGTTAATGTTTAGTAATTTTCGAACAGCAAACGAACATAAGGTTTTTTTATTTATATAATTTTTATGAGAATGCTTGTGATGATAAATGTTACTTTCGTTATTAAATTTTTGTAATGTAGTCTAATTATTATGAAACTAGTGTACGTGACCCGACTATAATGGCTAACGATTTATATAGATATGAACACACGTACAGATTTAACCCTTCCCCCCCTTTCCCTCTCCTAAATACAACCCCTCTCACCATGGTATGACTGCTCCTCTCCCCCCTACCCGAGGGACATGGAGAGACCGCGCCATACCAATTAGCGTGACTTTGTATTGATATATATATATATATATATATATATATATATATATATATATATATATATATATACACACACATATAGTCAGGCACTTGCTCCTTACTATATAGGGGAGATGCAAAGAAAGAAAAAAAAAAGGAAACTGTACAAGGCAGCATTCAGCTCAAAATGCGTATTCTTTTTACTAATATGAATTTTGACATTCAGCTAGTCATATGCCTGTCATTTATTTGCTGTATGCATTTATAATTATAGAATTTAGCATACTGTCTGGAATCAACTACTTCTCTGACATTGCCATATAGTCTACGTCACTCGACCAGATAATGCCACCCTAACCCAGAATCCTGTTCAATGTATCCAGCCACCACAAATAGTAAAATAAAAGTTACTTTATATATATATATATATATATATATATATATATATATATATATATATATATATATATATATATATATATATATATCAAACATTAGTAGTAATACTACCAGTAGGATTATGCCCGTTAACACAGTCTACGACAGCGAACAGAAGGTAAAAAGAATCTATAAATCAGCTCAAGCTATTTAAGTATACTGAATTCAAAATTCCTTTGCTCTAGAATGGTTAAGTCATCCGTGCTATGAAACGTCTTTTGCAGTACGAAATAATTTCTCTTTTTCGCTTAGCGTTTGAAGAGAAAGTTTGACCTTAAATATAG
Source organism: Palaemon carinicauda (assembly GCF_036898095.1). Classification (NCBI taxonomy): domain Eukaryota; kingdom Metazoa; phylum Arthropoda; class Malacostraca; order Decapoda; family Palaemonidae; genus Palaemon; species Palaemon carinicauda. The sequence goes on along the minus strand of NC_090736.1, from coordinate 1,254,729 downwards.
GCTCTTACAATGATCAAATTATTATTTTTCACGTTTGCTTAACAATTTAGTGTATAAGAACTTTTTCTGTGTTATCAATAACTGCATTTATTTTAGAATCTATCAATATTTTTAGATGGTTAAGGATGATGGGGCTGAGTTCATTGGAAGTAAATGTGGAAATAAGTAAAGTTATTATGAGGAAGCGCTTCGTAATTAAAATTTAACATTGATAAACTGTAGCATACGCTCTTATAAAAGCAGCCATATTTGTAGCAACATATAATTCTTCATATTAACGCGCCTAGTAAACAAAGGAATAATAATGATGATCCTTATTTAACCAGTATTTTATATAAAAAAACTATCAATGTTCATATGTGGCACTTACCGGTATAATCAATTAACAGTTATATAACCGGAAGATTTTATATGAAATGATTTATAGCTCGTTCGCTGAGAGGACTTCATATGTGTCCTTGTAAGCTTTTTTTTCACACCGAAATAGATCTTTCATTAACAGTGAAAATCTTAAGAATACGGCATTACAGCCTTTGCTGACCACAAAGAGATTACTTCCGCCATTATGCTTTGTGTGCGGTGCCAAGCTAGAGCAACATTCTCTCGGGGGTTTCAATTGCCTAATCGATAACATTGAACCCTGTTACCATTCCGGTGTGCATAATTTAGCTAGCGGCACTGACAGCATTTTCGTCAGGCATTTCAAGCTAGATGGGTTTTGCGAGCCTGTTTCATTTTAGTGTTTAGGCCTATGGGAAATTGGAGCAATATATTTTTTTTAATGTTTCATTAGTAGTTATTCTATGGTTACGGCTGCAAACAGGGTGGATAGGGCTGGAAACTTCATTAGAAAAGACTCTCTAAGAACTAGAAAGCTTGGCACCTGGATGCACCTCCTATAAAGGAAAAGGATGAGTGGTTAATATATCGTTACTATTATATATATATATATATATATATATATATATATATATATATATATATATATATATAAAAGAATAATGGTATATTAACAAAGCATCCTTTATGTATATGTATATATATATATGTATATATATATATATATATATATATATATATATATATATGTATATATATGTATATATATATGTATGTATATCTATTTATCTATTTATATATATAGATATATATGAGTGTGTGTGTGTGTGTGTGTATGAGTGTGTGTGTGCGTGTGTATATATATATATATATATATATATATATATATATATATATATATAATATATATATATATATGTGTGTGTGTATACTGTATATATAAAAAGTTGGATAATATTTGAGGGTGAGGATTGTAGAAGATATAATAATTAATAGGGGATAAGCTATTTAGTGTGCAGTGGAAGATGTACATTTGGTTAAAAAGTAAGACAGGTTTATATAAGATGTTGATGCCCACCTGATGATCCGTCTGTCTAGGTTTATGGAGTTGCTAAGGTTTTTTTTTTTTTGCATAGGGATCAGTTCTGGACATAATCTGTAGTAAGTTTGTATATACAACCCCCATACACATATGTATATATATATATATATATATATATATATATATATATATATATATATATATATATATATATATATATATATATATATATATATGTTTGCGTTTGTGTGTGTGTGTAAATTATCTCATACTTATGCGTCATGCTTTGTGATGTGCTACCTAACACTCACAAGTCAAATTTATAAAAGCTCGTGCCAATAATTTAGACTTTTTACTTTTTTTCAAACAAGTTGTTGCTCAGACTTATTAGTAATTTAATACACAAATTTTCCCCTTGTTAATATTTTCATTTTTCTGATCCATCTTTTAGTTAGGTCGTTAGTTATAAATCAGGGCTATTTTCAAAACCCAGGCTAACGTTGATACAAAATTGCAGTGACTGAATGCAATTATGCAATGTCTTTGTACCGAGGCACCACAAGAAAACTAACCTAAGTCCTTTAGGCTGTTATTCTTATTGTCATAAACGAGCAATAGAATTATTACCGGCTCCTCCCAAAACTTGTTCATATCAACGAGTCCTTGACTGTCCTTGCTGTTGAACGAGATAGAAACTCGGGAAGTTCTTGGCGTTTGGGATGACCACAGTTTCCCGCCATTACTCTCTTTCCGCCAAAACCCACTTGTTTTCTTCCCTATTTGACTTTACTTCATACTGCAATGCATTCTGCATATTTAGCTGCAGTGTGGGAGGATGTTCTCTTCAAAATGCGTTCGTAAACTCATTTTCATATAGTTGTGAGCTTCTGAAAGAAGAGTTATTACAATTATTCCCATATTGTGATTTATGAATTTTGTTGACTTATCTGCATTGTATTTATATGCAGTTGTATTTAGTTTTCTTAAGGTTTAAAATAAATCTAAAAATACATATGCTTTAAGAAAATATAAAAACAGCTGCCCGATGATAAAAAAGAAAAAAGGAGAGAATACTATTCATTCATTCATCACATACATGTGTGTGTGTGTATATATATATATATATATATATATATATATATATATATATATATATATATATATATATATATATATATATATATATATATATATATATGATGGAGCCCAAATCCAAGTCTCCTGGAGGACCTTGAACATGGAAAGCAATGAATGGCACCCTCATTTCGAAAGAGCGTACATGTCAAAGCTGTAGCCCAGCTCCTCCTCTCCTGGAGAGTCTGTGTTCGTATTTACACTTGTGTTGTATAATCATGCGCATGATAAACATTCATGATGTGTGGGTCTTAGGGCCCGGGAGGGTAGGTACAGGGAATAAAAAGAAAAAAAGATAGTGGGTGGAATGTAATGAAAGTTGCGTGAAATGAATATAGATTGAAATCCAATGCCCAAATATGATATACATGTAGTTTCTCACGAGGTAGGATTGGTAGAAGGTAAGAGAGAGAAAATGAGGAAAAGAGAATTTGAACAAGAACTTAAGGAAGAATTTGTTGATGTATGGGAAAGCAAATGTAGTGAGAACAGTTAAAGAACAAATGGATCTCGCAATAAAATTTCAAAGGTGGAGATGCTACTTAAAATAGTTCTATTTTTCTGGGTAGATGGATCAGTATTTTCAAGGGTTGTTGGATTTGGAAGATATGAGAAGGGTATGCCAGAATGGCACGAGTGGATAAAGATAGATTATGTTTTGTGAATCCATTAGAATGGGACTTTGGAGGACTTGAGGAGAATACTCAAGAGATTGAGGAATATAAAAGCATTGGTATGTCTAAATTACATAAAGATCCTCAGGAAATATATGAGGGAATTAAGTCTTTCAATTTACGAAGGTAAAAAGTGAGAGGTAACACTGTACCGTGGAGAGTGTATGGCATTCTTTTGTTCGTTATGGAATAGTTGTTTTAGAAGTTTGATAGTACTGAGACAAATCTTTATGTAACATGCATGGTATTTAAGCATGCCTAGTTGAGAATACAAGAAAGTTGAGAGATAAAAGCTTTTTCATTCAAGTAAAAGCTGTTTAGTGTGTATGCTTAAGTATACAGAAGCTGCAAAATGGATTGAGGCATGGGTTAGTAACAAATCGATGACTGTCGATTATCATTATGGAAGGACTTGAACGATGAGGTAGAGAAAAGAAGTAAGATGAACGGTTAAAAAAGAGGATGACCTAGGACAAACCTTATATGTGGGTGAAAGAGGCATTGGAAGGGAAGGGTCTTATACAAAAAGCACAATTGTATGTGCAAGCTGGAGTTAAATTGCTTTGTGAGCGTAGTCGACTTCACTGTGCTGCTATGTTGTGCCTTATGTGTTGCTGGATGAAGAGACTGCTATTTTGGACGTTTGTGCACTGAGGGTTCATCCAAGATATGGCTTTTAAAGTATTGGTTCATTAATTAAGATATGACAGTAACGTCATGTAAAGGTAAAGTTAAGTGACATAATGATTAAGGAATGCATATGGATTAAAAGTTTTCTGTAATTGTTGAAAACTAATTCCGCAAAACACGTTAACGTTTAAAAAAACTCGTTTTGGTCTTGTGGCTTTTTTTTCTCTAACCACTTTGGGTTTCCTGATGATCTTCCTTGGCTTGTCTGGTATGACACCTGTCAAGGCATCAGGACAAAACCCTCCAACTCAGATCTTCGCTTCCAAGTTTTTTCTGTTGTTGTTGTTATTGTTTTTGTGTGGAATTTTCGAGCTGTACCTTTGACGTCTTTTAAACGGAGAAGAACAAGTATGTATTTATTTTTATAGTTGTGTATTTTTTATATTTGCTATCATTATTTATTGTTGCAGTGGTAGTAATGTAGACGTAGTATATTTAGTTATGCTAGAAATACTTTCCTGTATTAGGCTGGTTGCTTCGCAGTTCCTGAACCGGGAGATTCTGTGAGTTGTTATTGTTAATGTTATTCATATTATCGTTATCACTGGTAGTATTGATAGCAGTAAACACATGTGTACACACGCGCTCGCGGACACACACACACACACATATATATATATATATGAATATATATATATATATATATTACATATATACAGTGTATATATATATATATATATATATATATATATATATATATATATATATATATATATACACACACACAGTATATATATATATATATATATATATATATATATATATATATATATATATATATATATATATATATATGAACACATTGTGAGCGTTTATTTTTTGTCCATACTGATTTAAAGTTCAAATAAGATGGAAAGTAGAAATTCGGTTTATCAGTATAGAAAAAAAGCTCACGATGAAGAGGAGGATTGAAGTCATTATGAGCGATTTCAGGTGACCACAAACTTACCACGAGATCGATTCTACGTGGTGTGATTTTCTCCCCTTTTTATTTATTTTTTTTATTTTTTGGTCATGCGTTATTATCAAGTCTGGGTATTTTCATAGAAGTAAAAACATTAGGCTAGTACTTAAGTTGCAGTTGTGAATTTTATTAAATGAAATAGTAGATTATGTGGGCTAGTTTGTGCATTTAAAGAGTGAGGAATATATAATGAAGAATTTCTTTGTGGCCTGTCAAATGATAGTCTGCGGTTGGGAAATGTTAGAGAAGGAAAGGTGATTTGGCAAAGTAATTATCATAAGGACATTTAAGATGTGTGCAGTTCTCTCTCTCTCTCTCTCTCTCTCTCTCTCTCTCTCTCTCTCTCTCTCTCTCTCTCCTCTCTCTCTCTCTCTCTCTCTCAGGGGAATAGTATGTGGTTTGTAGCAGACAAACGAAAATATTAGCGGCAGGAAATGCATTATTTTATTGCATACTTATGTAATTATGTATTTTAAACATAAGATCATCCAATAGCAGATTTTTATGTTTACAGCTTATTATGTAATTTACGGATAAGAAAATATCATGAATGCTATAATTACTGAAACTTCTATTGAAATGCTTTCTTGCGTCGTACTTTGTAACCATTCCGTCTCATTCATGCGATTGACGATCTGTGATACGGAATAATTATATACTCATTAGTTAAAGATTACCTGCCTAAATGATCAGGGATATTTGACTGGAGATGAGGTGCGGATTCAGAATTTCAGGCAAGATTATAATATTGATTATAGTCGTTGAAGCTGAGATATCAAATAAATTACTTTCAGTTAGTGTCGCGTCAGTTGATGATCAATAATGTTATGACATAACGTTACTATTTATTAATATGAAATTATTAGGGCAATACATAATGAATATTTTCTGTATACATACATACATATATATATATATATATATATATATATATATATATATATATATATATATATATATATATATATATATATCTATATCTATATATATGTATATATATATCGGCTATTGATTTATTCCGTGGAAAGCGGAGTTTCAATACGAATAATAGTACCAGGGTTATGATATACATCTTTATTGCTTAGCTTTCGGAAAATCTATTTCCATCATCAGAGCCTAAAATAGGATACATTGTATTAGTTAAAACATAGTATGATGAATATTTAAAACAGAAAATTTAAAATGAACATACAAAAACTTTATGAAATAAAATAAGAAATTAACATAAAACTATAAAATCAATCTAAATACAAAATAAAAGATCAAAGCGCCAGCGCTATAAACTCACATGAAATAAAATTATACACAATTTAATTCGTACGTTGCCCGGCCCAGGTTTGGTTTTAGTTTGTGCTGGAATATTGCCTCCATTATTATTAAGTCGAGGTTACTCTGCGAAGTGGCCAGGATGGAAAAATTCTCCTTGGACATTGGGTGGTCCTCACTTTGGGAATGGTCTCTGATGGCTGAATGGGGTGGTTTTGCTATATGATTACCCGTTCTAGGTGAGCGACCGAAGTGCTCAGACAATCTTGCACGGTAATGTCTTTCACTTCGCAGAGTAACCTCGACTTAATAATAATGGAGGCAATATTCCAGCACAAACTAAAACCAAACCTGGGCCGGGCAACGTACGAATTAAATTGTGTATAATTTTATTTCATGTGAGTTTATAGCGCTGGCGCTTTGATCTTTTATTTTGTATTTAGATTGATTTTATAGTTTTATGTTAATTTCTTATTTTATTTCATAAAGTTTTTGTATGTTCATTTTAAATTTTCTGTTTTAAATATTCATCATACTATGTTTTAACTAATACAATGTATCCTATTTTAGGCTCTGATGATGGAAATAGATTTTCCGAAAACTAAGCAATAAAGATGTATATCATAACCCTGGTACTATTATTTGTATATATATATATATATATATATATATATATATATATATATATATATATATATATATATATATATATATATATATATATATATAATATATATATATATATATATATATATATATATATTATATATATATATATATTGATATATATATTATATATGATATATATATATATATATATATTATATATATATATATATATATATATATATATATATTTATGTATACACATATACATACCTATGCTACTCTTGTCAAATGTAGCATTTGTACTGTGATATCGGCTTTTTTGTGTGTTTTTATTGATGTACAATGGGAAGTAATTAGAAAAGCTTGAGCTTTTCAACAAAATACTTAAGCTTCTGTGTGATGATTTCAATTATGTTTGAAATGAAAAGAGAGAGCATTGGGGTTATTATAGAGTATGCTTAACATCATGAGAGAGAGAGAGAGAGAGAGAGAGAGAGAGAGAGAGAGAGAGAGAGAGAGAGAGAGAGAGAGAGAGAGAGATTTCAACAAAGTCGGCTGCATGTTATTATATCATTATCATGAAATTTACTATTCCGTTTCACTACCCATTATTAAAATATACCTGTGCCGTCCTTTAACCCGACCCCTTCCTAACATGGCCTTTGTGAATTTCGGAAGCTGAGAGGAAAGACGATCAAATGATGAAAGGTTTGAGGCAAATGAGCCCGAGAGTTTGGGGCCATGAGGGGAGGGTCCTGATGTGAGAGAGAGAGAGAGAGAGAGAGAGAGAGAGAGAGAGAGAGGGGGGGGGGGATATGAGCAGGGTAAAAGGGAGATAGTATTGGGGGAATAAAAAGAAGTGGATAGAAAAGGGGGAGGAACCGCAAAAACAGGGATAGGATGCGAAAGAAATGATGGAAGGATAGGGGAGGGGGAGGGGTATGTTCTCCCATGCTCCAAATGACCTTTAATGAAGCGTTCTCTCATCTCTGATTGGCTCTTTTGATATAGGAGGCATTTGGTACAGATTCTGCGGAGGGAAATGATGAGAAAAAGTATTTAATTGTTTGTAATTAGCGCCAATTAAAGATGAAGAAATGGATCGTCTGTTACGTGGGAGGAGGAAGAGAGTTCGAACGTGCAACCATATTTCTAATTTTTTCAGATTTTATTATCATTATTACATGTTAAGATGCAGCCTTAGCTGCCAAACTTTTGAAATTCTTTATTATCCAGTACATTCATGTAAATGCGATAAGACTTTGAATTCTTTAAGCCAGTTTAAAACTGATAACAACAGCAAAAATCATGGAAAATTTAGATTATTCAGAATGATAGAAGCCTAATTTCTCCGGTAGAGATTGCGGAAATGTAACGGAGAAATAAAGAACTAAATATAAAAATGGGTTTAAGGTAATGTTCAATAAATAAGCAACACAATTTGTGATTCGAGACTTTGTAACCCGATCTACAAGAAGAAGAAAAAAAAAACGGAGTTCAAAATAATGAAGTTCCGGCCAGAAATATTATTCTAATATTTGATCACAGCTGGAATAAGATTTATTGATCGCTCTGTAGTGTTGAGGGTTAATAAACTATGTTAGAATTAAATTCACGATGAATGTCAACTTTTAAAGACCAGATGGAACAGTATTTAAAACAGTGCAGAACAGATAAAAGAATTAAAACACTTCCCTAAAACACAGCAGAACTCTTGCTAAGTTTTCTCAAATACTTCCAATGAGCGCCAGCTGCCAATCAAGTGTTTCTATTACATGCATTCCCGTATATGTAGCTTAAATAGGAAGTGCAAATAGTTACTTGAAATAAAATAAATAGATCAACATGCCGTTTATAAAAATATGAAAATATAAGAGTAAATATAGTAAAAGATTGAAAAAAGCAACCCAGACAATGGTTAGGTTAAGTAAAATTTGGAAATCAAACCGCCCGAAATTACATATAAAAATCAGACTATTTATATATATATCAGATTATTGAGATCGGTGTTACTCTATGGACATGAGTCATGGTATGATAATGAACCAATTTCCAATAGATTTAAAAGATTTGAGAACAAAGCCCTCAGAAGGAAATTGGGAGTTAAATGGCAGGACAGGATTAGAAATGAAACTATGAGAATACCCGAGTGCCATATGTGGATGTGATCATGATGAGGGGAAGATGGAGATGGTTTTGGAACTCCCCAAGAGAAATTAGTTCATCAAACGTTTATCTGGGCTCCAAAAGGCACTAAAAGATTTGGAAGACACAGAACTATATGTCTGAGGACTATGAAGCATGAAGTAGGCGAT
>NC_090736.1:1238196-1240696 GCF_036898095.1 Palaemon carinicauda | reverse complement strand
CTATTCAACGGCACAATTTATTAAGCCGTTTTATGAGACATCGGAGGAAGGGGAAACATCAGTTCATTTATTGACGGAACAGAGACTGTAATAATGTCTCCATGGACAATATTAACCATCTGTTCTTCTGTCGTTGCTACTATAGTGGATCTCTAGATTGGCTTTATTGCCTCTCTGTTGAGTTTGTTGTTGTTATTATTATTATTATTATTGTTATTATTATTATTATTATTATTATTATTATTATTATTATTATTATTATTATTACTTGCTAAGCTACAACCCTAATTGGAAGAGCAGAATGCTATAAGCCCAGGGGCTCCAACAGGGAAAATAGCCCAGTGAAGAAAGGAAACAAGGAAAAATAATATATTTTAAGAACAGTAACAATTAAGATGTAACAATTAAGTTGTAACAATTAAGTTGTAATTTTGAGGATGGAATACTTTTTCCCATTGGATTATCAGGAATTAACCACGTTAAATCATACAGTTTATGTATCATCATGAACCGTTTCTAGTCTACTGCAGGACAAAGGCCTCAGACATGTCTTTCCACTCCCTTCTGTTTATAATCTCTTGTATGCCAGTTTATACCCGCAAATTTTCTAGCATGTCAAGCCATCGTTTTCTCTTCCATCCATTATGTTATTGATAATGTTCATCCATTACTTGTCATTCTCAGCATATATATACATATATATATATATATATATATATATATATATATATATATATATATATATATATATATATATATATATATATATGTGTGTGTGTGTGTGTGTGTGTGTGTATATAAATAGATAGATAGATGTATTCACATATATGTGTATATATATACATATATATATGTGTATATATGTATATATATATATATATATATATATATATATATATATATATATATATATATATATATATATATATATGTATATATATATATAATATCGATTGCTAGATACAAAGTCAAGACAGTATCGCACTCAGCAATAACTCGAAAAGTGGTCGGTATCCGTTCCATATATTATGGATGGTGACCGTCTTGTCGCAGTGCCGTGAAGAGACTGATGAGATGAGGTGGCTTGTCCTTGGAAGAGATGCTGTGAAAGGGGGGGGGGGGTTAGGGATCTGGGTTGTAAATTATTCGTTTGGTTTTGAGCTGATATTTATTGATAATGGGATGGGTGTTTATAAATGGGTTCTTTGGTTCAGTTTATTTCGTCTTTTTTTTATTGACTAAAATAGTTTTTATTTAAAGCTATTTTATCAAAAATAGCTTATTAACCTCCTCGTTTGTAAACTAACTCCTTCTAATATTATATATACGCTATATATGTGTGTGTTCATATAGATTTATATATGTAATTGTGCCTGGGTATATATATATATATATATATATATATATATATATATATATATATATATATACATATATATATACTGTATATATATGTATGTATGTATGTATATATATATATATATATGAATATATATGTATGTATGTATGTATGTGTATATACTGTATATATATATATACACATATAAATACATATATATGTGTGTATATATATATCTATATATATATATATATATATATATATATATATATATATATATATAATATATATATATATATATATATATATATATATATATATATATATATATATATATATACTGTATATTTTACCTATAATCATTTATGTACTCTTGAAATTTCGTAACATATCTCTCTCTCTCTCTCTCTCTCTCTCTCTCTCTCTCTCTCTCTCTCTCTCTCTCTCTCTCTCTCTCTCTCTGGGGGTTCATATAGTTGATGTTGCTCTGTCCTTTCACTGGAATAGGAATTTATTTCAAGTCCTGTCTGCTGATTCCTTGATCACCCACCATTATTGTTATCATTGTCCTTACTCCCTTCACGGTCCCTCGGGAGACTTTTTTCTGTTTTTCTATTTTACTTTTGTCATTTTCTTTAGTTTTCTTTGCTTTTCCTCCGTTAACGGCCATTAGAAATGTGACGCCAGTTGATAATTTTTAGAAATAAGCATTACTTTATCCTGATCTCCGACTTTTCTTTCATCCTGCTCCTCCTTTCATATTTTGATTTATAATTTTTTCACCATTGGATTTTTTCTTGTATTTTATTTCGTCTTCAGCTTCACCCCATTAATTCTTTATGTACGTTTTCTCAGTATTCCTCCTGTATTCCTCTACTCCTCTCTTCTCGTTTTCTGGTTTCTTTTCTCCAGTCTCCCTTCCCTATCCCTCTTGCAAAAGTCTAAATCAACCAGACTTGTTTCCCCTCAGAGGGAGGTGGAAGGCCATTATCTACCTCCCCCTATCCCTCCTATCCTTTCCCGTCTTTGGTGCTAAGCCACTGTTGTCCCACAAGACCCCCCTCCCACCTCTCTCTCTCTCTCTCTCTCTCTCTCTCTCTCTCTCTCTCTCTCTCTCTCTCTCTCTCTCTCTCTCTCTCTCTCTCTCTCTCTCTCTGACTT
>NC_090736.1:1220696-1233196 GCF_036898095.1 Palaemon carinicauda | reverse complement strand
ATATGTGTGTATCAATACCGTTTATATATATATATATATATATATATATATATATATATATATATATATATGTATATATATATTGTGAATTGTTATTGTTTTTTATGCTCAAAGTTCTTTTCACCATAAAATAGAAATTTTTTAACTTTTGACATTTGAAAGCCTAATTTGAATAATTTCCTTTAATCTTTCAATTGCCCCTAAAATGCGTCACTGGACCGAAAACAACAATGCATTATTCATAAAGCTACATGTAAAGTGCTGCGGATATTCGTTCTGGCGTGCTTCGGAATTAAACCACTTCATTTTCTAAATCTAATCCATTGGGGGCAAAATGGATATTCTAATGGTTTTACCCAGTAACAGCTGATATTAAGCCTCATTGACAGATGCGTGCATTTTTGAGGGCGGAATTAGCGTGGTTCTCATAGCTGTTTTTTTTTTTTTTTTTTTTTTTTTTTTTTTTTTTTTTTTCAGGAAGCCTTTATTTGTTTCATTAACTAGAAATATTTTAAATGCGAGGACACATGCATATATATGCACACATACACACGTACACACACACACATATATATATATGTATATATAGATATATTTATATATATATATATATTTATATTTATATATATATACATACATATATATATATATATATATATATATATATATATATATATATATATATATATATATATATATATATAAACACTCTTGCTTGAGGGTACACTCGGGCACACTATTCTATCTTATTTCTATTCCGCTTGTTGTTTTGAATTTTTCATCCCCATGTTATTCTTAAGCAAGTTTTTATAGTTTATGTAGGAAAGATTTATTTTAATGTTTTTATTGTACTTAAACTTCTCTTGTAGTTTTTCTTTGTTCCTTTCCTTATTAGGCTATTTTCCCTGTTGGAGTCTTTGGGCTTATAGCATCCTGCTTTTCCAACTAGGGTTGTAGCTTAGCAAGTAATAATAATATTTTTCACCATAATGCTTTTCACTTTTATAGTGGGTAGTGCAAGAGGGTGTTACCCTTCTAGTTTATAAAATGCATTTATGTGGCTTGGTTGCCCTGCACGTCTGGACATAAAATATGTGCTGATGACCTCTTGAAATTCTTAGTGGTCACCCACTCAAGTATTGATCAAGACCAGCATTGCGTAACCTTGCTGATCAAACGACCACGGGCTTGATATTATAATGCATGGTGTCCCTAGGAAAAGAAGAGCCTAATAGATAGAATTAAACCTTTTGAAGAAGGAATATCTTCTAAGAGGTTGATTAATCGCTCTTGAAGTCAGCAGTATGTCATTCTATTTACTGAGAATGACTACTGCTTATTAGTAAACGTTAAAATCTATTCATAGCCTTCTTAGAAATTGCTAATGACATTGAAGGTGTAGTAATTGGTTGTGAAGGCCTTGATTTGAGAGAATTGCTCATAGATGGCAGACCTGCTTCTGTGTGATGCTCAGTATTCTAATTATAACCGATTGCCAAATGGAGGAATTTGGTTCTCTAAAAAACGAACAATGATAGATTACTTAGTCACGGAGTTTTGAATATGCAATTATTTAGTATAGAAGAGAAGAAATATATAAAAGTAGATTTGTGCAAGAAGAGTAAAATAACAAATTGAAGTATTTTGGTCCGAGGAAGGCAATTAAGGGCTGTACAGGTTGGCCTAGAAATCCTATGATAAATGATTGAAAGGGATATTAAAAACAAAGTTATTTCATATCCAGGAAGTTCGGGGGACGCATGGTAGGTTGGGGGTTCGATTCGTTGCTGATGAAACTTTTTTGTAGATGTATAATGCAAATGATGTTGTCGCAGTCCTTTTGCATACGGGGTTGATTCAGTATTAGAAGATAAAGCATGATTGTGCCTTACTTTATGTGTGTGTGTATATATATATATATATATATATATATATATATATATATATATATATATAGTATATTGTGTATTGTGTATGTTGATATGTTTATTTTGTGTATGTATCCGTAAATAACCACTTCCATTTTCTCGTATTGCAATATGCCCTAAAGTCCATTCTGCAACGAAACGAGACATTAGGGATATCGGTGGCTAAGTAATGCTAAGACGAAACTAAGGTCAAAATGATGGCCCTATGCAACAAGCGATGCTATTGTTCATATAAGTAATTATATCTATTGATTCGTACTAGTTTCAGCTAAAAATATAAAGAAGGGCCTTTGTTAAGATAAGACATGAATACAAAAGGTTATTAGAGGAAATGTTGTGATTGAGTGAACAACAAAGATTCAGAAATGGAAGTGATAGAGAATAATGAGAAAATAACTTGTTGAAGGAAAAATAAATATGTAAGCATATGGAAAAACGATGTAGAAAATTATAGTAACGAGTATATGGATAAGATGATGTGCAATGGAGAAATGTGTAAGAAATTTTTAGAATAGAGGAACAGAAGAATTAAAATGATTGGAAAATAGGAAAATATAGAAAGAGTAATATTAGAAACATGAGCACAAAGAAACTTTGGGAGCACCCTTTGGAGCCCTAGGGAGGAGCAAGGAAAGGGGAGGGTAAAAGGAAGCAAAGTCGAGTGATAAAAGTAATAGTTGCCAACGATATCGACAATTCCCTTCCTCCCCCCCCCCTCCCCCTCAAGTAACCGTCCCCCCCTCCCCGTTTCCTCGCCGCCCTTGTAACACTGGGGTTCATCGTTGCTGATGGTATTAACGAGCAGATAGATATTGACCTTATCAGCTAACATCCTATGATAGCGATGTGTACTTGTTTAGGAGTAGAGAGGGTGAAGGGGTGAGACTTCACAGGGTGTCAGAGCTATTGGCATTGCTCTAGCGGTGTCCCGTTGTTATTATGACTGCACTGGCCAGTTATTATTCATGTTTGATTTAAATTTCTTTTTGCTGGAGAGAAGAGGACGTGAAGGAAGTTGAAGTGACCATGAATAGTTTTGTATCGATGCTTTCTTGATGCCGTCATTGCTTTTAAACTTCACAAATCACGCTCATATAATGAATAACTTTAGATTGCTGTGAAATTTATAAATATAAATAAAGTTGAAGGAAGTTATAATGATCAGGAATAGTTTTGTATCAATGGTTTCTTGAGGCTGTCATTGCTGTAAACTTCACAGGATCACGCTCATATAATGAATAACTTTAGATTGCTGTGAGATTTAAAAAAAGTAATACAGTTGAAGGAAGTTATAATGATCAGGAATAGTTTTGTATCAATGTTTCTTGAGGCTGTCATTGCTTTAAACTTCACAGGATCACGCTCATATAATGAATAACTTTAGATTGCTGTGAGATTTAAAAAAGTAATACAGTTGAAGGAAGTTATAATGATCAGGAATAGTTTTGTATCAATGGTTTCTTGAGGCCGTCATTGCTTTAAACTTCACACGATCACGCACATTTGATGAGTAAATTCTAGTTTGTTGGGGATTTATAAGAAAGTAATAGATTAGTCTATTATAAGTTTCAGACTTATTTTGTGACTTGTGGAATATCACTGTAGACATTACTTGAGGGTCGTTGTAGCGTTCCTTCGGCCCTGTGCTACACTTGCTTTATGTACTTACGCTACCCTCGTCCCCGCTTCCTTTATTCCAATTTACCGTCCAATCTCATAAATTTTACTTTAGCGTAACTGCAAGGTTCCTCCCCCCCCCCCCCCAACCTAGTTGGATTTGGGCGCTGAGAGACGGACTTCAAAGGCCCCAGCTTTGATTTAGTCCTGATTCATAAATCCAATCCAATAGCTCTGTTTTAGTTATTGTGTTAAATGCATATTTTTTTAAATAGAAATCTGTATCGTTTTTCCACATAACCAGATTATTTTTTTCCACAGACTGGAACTATATGTATTTTAATTGTTACTACGAATTCGACTTGTATGTTGAAATGGAAAGAAATAAAGGGGATTATAATAGAATTTTTGTATTATTTTGTCTAGATTTTATATTCTTAAAAAACCATGCAGCTGCATAATCTCTATGCTACTAGTCCGTGATAGCAAAATTGTTGATTTCCTAGTAGAGGAAATAGTATGTTTCCTCTAGCGGATATCTCTTACGAAAGAGGAAAATTTTTTTTTCCTAGGAAGCAAGACGGTCTGGCGCCGGATGTCTTTTATGCTTTATCGTAATGCAAGTGGGACGGAAGTATAGCTCCACTTTTGGGCAAACTTTATTTTTTTTTTCATTTCTTTGCGTGTGGCAAAGGATGTGCACCCACTAAGAGATTTGTGTTTATAAAACATTTTTGTTTACCCACCAAGAGAATTGTGTTTATAAAACATTTTTTTAAGTTACCTGTCTCTTATTTTCTAACTTGGCCGTACTTTAATTTTTTTGTTTGTGCTACAGGATATGTATGTGTTTAGAGAAATTTGGGATATTATTTTTTTATTTGAAGGGAGTGACGTATGGTTTGTATTTATAGAAATTTGAAAATGAAATAAGGAGTAATATTTTCATTTTATTTGGAATGACATTTAATTTGTATCTAGGGGAATTTTAGTCAAGTTTTATTTTACAAAGCTATGAAATTTACATTTTATTTAGAATTTTAGCTCGCACCACAACTTCTTGATCGTTTTATTAGTGAAATTGAAACACACACACACACACACTCTCTCTCTCTCTCTCTCTCTCTCTCTCTCTCTCTCTCTCTCTCTCTCTCTCTCTCTCTCCAGATTCTAGAAATTTAACTCTCCCTGTTCCCTTTTGTCGAACATAATCTGTCACTTCTATCACCAGAAGCTGTAAGGTTTGCAAAGAAAAACACAATAGCGAGTGGTGGGCCAATACTATCAACTCCTGTTTTACGATCGTTTGTAGCAGCATTTTCTCGTTGGGGGATTTTCTGGGGGGGGGGGGGGGGGGCTTCAGTTTGGTGGCCTACAGGGGTGTCTGGTGTGTATGGGAGGTGTTTAAGGGGGGAATATACTCAGGAGGCCTATTAGACACCTACCAGCAAACTACCAGCAGTCATTTGTAAGGGCCTGTGTTCCAACATTTCATTGGCACCGTTAAGAGATTTTTGGGGGAATTTCGACAAAGCCAGTAGGCCCATTTTTATTGACTTCTAGGGTTAATGAGAAACATTTATTTTCTTGGAGTGTAGGCCTCGGGTTTTATTCCCGTTTTATGCCTTGTTTATTTCTATCAGGTTTTCACACTTCCATGTTCCGACGAGGACCTAGCTAAAATTGTAGGAGGGTTCACAACATATTGGTGATTTTTATTTGGTCGTAATATTTGGATCAGCTCATTGACAAATTTTTGGTCGTGGGAATTATTGCTGTGTGAGAACAAGTTTCCTATCTTGTATTTCTTAGATTTTTTTTTTTTTATTTTGAAGGATTTTACGATTCTGAACCGATATCAGGTAATATTTAGGTGAATATTTTTCTTCGTGACTGCGTATTAGTTTGTCAGGGTCAGATTTTTTTGTATGTTCAAGTTGATAATGAATATTTTCATCACATTTATTCAATTTGTTGTGCCAAGCTTTAGTCCAAATTTTGTAATTTTTGCACCTTTGCTGGAAATACAGAATGCTACAAGCACAGGAGCTCCAACAGGGAAAGTAGCCCATTGTGAAAAGGAAATAAGGAATAGCAAATAAACTATATATAATCAGTGAATAAAAACTATAAATTATTTTAAGATCTGTAACAACGTTAATTTAGAACGACAGTGCCATTGATTAATATTCTGATAGTTGCTAAGAAATTCAATAGACCGTAAGTTTCTATCCAACAAATTAAGTTGAGAGTCAGCAGCGGAAGGCAAGACAGGAGCACAATACTCGAAATATGGTAGAATGAATACCTGGAAATTTAAACATTTCCTAAGGATAGACTGATCACTAAAATTCTTGAAAGATTTTCTGAATAAGCAAAGCTTTATATTTTCTCAGTCTACCGTTTGTGGAAGTCTTCCTTCTCCTTAGCAACAATTGTTCCTCACATCCCTCCCCTTCCTCCCCCTCCCCCATTGCCTATTCTTCTGATTAAGGAACATTATCATTTATCCCTCTTTGTCCACAGATCTTCACCTGATTTAACCTTTATTGTTAGTATATATGTGTGATATATATATATATATATATATATATATATATATATTATATATATATATATATATATATATATATATATATGTGTGTGTGTGTTTGTGTGTGCATATATGTATGTATACACACATATTTGTATGTATGTGTATATATATATATATATATATATATATATATGTGTATATATATATATATATATATATATATATATATATATATATATATATATATATATATAAGTTACTTTTAGCAACTAGATTTGGAAGTCAGTCCATCCCTTGACAGTAATAGCCACTTTCTTTGCCTTGATTAAAGATCATTATCATTTATGTTCATGTGCCCATAGGCCTCATGCTCTTCGTTTAGGCTCGTATAATCAGCAGCACTACACTTTCCCTTGATTTATCGCCATAATCACGTTTCCATTCCCTTCCCCCCCCCCCCCCCTCCCCTCCCCTACCCGTCATAAAATGTATTGATTTTGGCATCCCCTTCCCTTGGGGTGTGAAGGGGAAAGAGAGAGAGACAGCTGTAGGGTTTTGCAGTTAAGTTTTGAGAGAGAGAGAGAGAGAGAGAGAGAGAGAGAGAGAGAGAGAGAGAGAGAGAGAGAGTACGTTAGCACTTCGAAATTAGTTCTGAGGGTTAGTTTATGTTCTTGGTCAATGTTTATGTCTAAAATGATGTATGGACGACTGAGGGACGCTTTTGCTATAACCGTCTCTCTCTCTCTCTCTCTCTCTCTCTTCTCTCTCTCTCTCTCTCTTTCTCTCTCTCTCTCATAATGGGTATGGTGCCAATTATCATTTTATTTGCTTTAAATATTGTGCTAGAAATTCATTGTAAATTTATATGTTCATTTACATATACGTTTCGTTATTTATTCTCATGTATATGTGTGTTTACTTATCGCCTCCTGAAAGATGTAGGTTCTTGCAGAACGGGAGTGTGCTGCGTGGGAACGATTTCTCTGGAGCTCATTTGGAAATTCAGTATGGGACAATGGATGAGACCTTGTGACGTTCTTTGTTCTGCCTGGGTTGGATGTGATGGGAAGTACTAAGTCAACCGAAAAAAAGAAAAAAAAAAAATAGAAGTTCCTTGGCATTTCGTTCGATATGGTATAACGAATGCGACCTTCTGATATATACTTTCTGTTAGGGCTAATGAAAGATAAGCTGATGTAAACAATAGGAAAATACGTTTCTTTAATGATACTTTGCAAGTTTATTGAGTCTAAGCTTTAGAGGAACTAGCGTTTTTATGTGTGAAGAATGCAGGTTGTAAATTTATTATGTTCAGAGGAACGAAAATTGTTTCGTTTATGGAATATCAATTGTGTTTCTCAATGTCTAGAGGAAAGAGATGAGTAATTTAAAAAGCAAAATTATGTGCTTAAAAGTAACTCATTATGAGATTTTGGTATTGGCGATTTTATTTCTTTTGGCTGCAGAAAAAAATATTTAGCAAAACCAAGAAATTAATGTTTACTTCCAATGTAAAATTATGGGAGGAAATCCAAGTAAATGTAAGTGGAGTATATTTCAGAGTTTATAGAATATTATTATTTTTCAACGGTTTTAGTTTCATATTAAAACGTTAGATTATTTTAGGGATTGATATTTTGTGTAGAGAATAGCCTATTTGAATATTAAGCGAGATCTATGATAAATACCTCAACATGGATATCGTACAAAATAAATGTCTTTATTATAATTAGTAAATACATGCTCAAATAAACGTTTGTTTATAATTGTATTCAGGATTTCTGATTCTTTCGCAAAAATAATGACAGCCTGAACGTTGTATTTTAATATTATTATTATTATTATTATGATTATTATTATTATGATTATTATTATTATTATTATTGGTGTTATTCCTGTTGTTGTTGTTATAATTATTAGCCAAACTGCAGCTATAGTTAGAAAAACAGAATGCTACAAGTCCAAAAGCTCCAATAGCGACCCAGTAAAAAAAAAAAAAAAAAAAAACGATAAATAAGAAAGACAAACGAATCAAATTAAAAGGAAGTGATGTAAAACAAATCTTGAGAGTTTGAACTTCTGAAGTTCCAATGATTTGATTAAATCTAACGAGGGGTTTTTTGATAGAATTTAATGCCTTTTTGGCGCTACGACGTGGATGGTATAATCTTGGTAGAAGAAAAACACAAGGCGTCCGTGTAGGCCTACTCGGATCTTGAGGTGCCATATCGGGATCAGGAAACGTGATTAATCTGTCTGTCGTAGTAGAGGTCATTGAACTAGAAATCAGACACTAAATTTATCTAAATTCAAGGAAAAGTTAAAATAGTGGACAGTTCCAAAACGAAGAACGTTATATAATGTCTATTAAAGTGCGCGAGGAGAACTGACTCGCCCACCCACTGCATAAGTGTTTTTTTTTTTTCTTTTTTTTTTTTTTTTTTTTTAAATAGAATATAGTGGTGTGATTGAATGGCGGTGCGATAGGTCAAATCTAAGATCTATAGGAAAAAAATCAATTTAGCTCAAGTTTTTGTCGAACTTTTCAAGGTGCTACTCAACTGCTTAAGACCAAACAGGGAACAATGATCGACACCTGGTTAAATAAAAGAATCAATTCATTCCCTGCGGTGAGAGGTCGCTAAGATTCTGCAAAAGGACTGCAAATATTCCTATTCTTTACGCGATTGAAGAAGATATAGACCGAATATATTTCTCTAATGCGATTACTAGAAGTTTGTCAATAAAAAAAAAAAAAAAATTGGTGGTCCCGTTTGCTTGACCATGAGATCGATGCAGAAAGAGTAGCATTACCTGCTTAAATATCAAGCTGATTTTCAAGGCCACGCTACTTAATCTGCTAATGTAATATAGAAAGTAATAGGGCAAGAACATTTCGCAAAGGAACGATGATATTTAGTCATGTTGTCACTGGCCATAGAAAAATACTCTTTGCAGCCAATTTGTAATAATTCCAGCAATTATGCAAATAAACGGTTAAAGAATTCCTACCCAAGTTTGAAATCTCCGGTTGAAGAAAGGTCAAAAGTTTAAAGAAAACTAGAAAGAGAAAGTGATGGCTCTCCCCTTTAGAAAGGGAAATTTTATATCGATTTAGGAAAACAGGAGCGAGAGGGACGCCATAGCCTACCTTAATATAGAAGGAAAGAATCAATCGCTAAACGAAGGAAATAGTATGGAGGAGGTTAACTGGTGTAAATGGTCTCGGAAGCAGAGTCTGAAGTAAAACAATTGGGAAAAATTCGTATACAGGAACAAGTAAGAAGAATCTACAGATGATATTAGCGTGAGTGTTGTGGACGAGAAAATTTTCTTTTTTTTTGAATGAGAATCTAGTCAACATAATTGATAGGTGTATCCCTTCTCGTGTGCTAAGGTACCGAGTGAAGGACAAACCGTGGTTCAATGATGATTGTAGACGTGCTTTTTTGGAGAAGCAGGAGGCCTATCAACTTTGGAAGGGTAACAGATCAGATTTGACCTGGAACAACTATGCTCAGCTTCGAGCTTTTGCTCAGAGAGTTTATGCCTCAACTGAAAAGGAGTACAATTTAACCATAAAAGAAACACTTTCTGGTACAACTCAGGAACATAAATGGTGGTCTACCCTTAAATCTGCACTCTTTGGTGTAGATGCAACAGTTCCTCCTTTACTTAAACCAGATGGCTCAGTCACTCACTGTCCAAAGGAAAAGGCAACCCTTTTGGCTGATGTTTTTGACAGTAAACAGAGTAATGAAAAACTTGAACTTCCTCATTCCTGTTTTCCTGAGGCTAAACTAACTAGTTTAGCTTTTCGATCTCGTGAGATTAAAGCTCTGTTGATGGACCTTGATGCTTATGGAGGTGTAGACCCAAATGGTATTTTTCCTTTGTTTTTTATAAAGACAAGCAGATTTCTTAGCTCCAAAGTTATCTGTTATTTTGCGCAAGTTAGCAAGAAGAGGAGCTTTTAGCACTAGTTGGAGAATTGGTAATGTTACTCCTCTATGTAAATGTGTTTTGTGGTAGCTCAAGTCCCACTGATTACCGCCCAATTTCCATAACTCCCATATTATCTAAAGTTTTTGAACGTCTTCTGGCAAAACGTCTTAATAGGTTTGCTGAAGGTAATCATCTACTCCCTAGTTTGCAATTTGGTTTTCGTAAAGGCCTTGGAGCATGTGATGCCCTTCTTACAATCTCCAATGCTGTACAGAAATCTCTTGATTGTGGTCGGGAAGTTCGTATGATTGGCCTTGATTTTAGTGCTGCCTTTGACCGTGTTAATCACGAGGCCCCTTGTTTTCAAACTGAAACAGTTGGGAGTGGGTGGGTCGTTTCTTAGCATTATTACTGATTTTTTAAGTAATAGATCTCAAAGAGTAGTTGTTGATGGGCACCATAGTGATTATAGGAATGTGATATCCGGTGTTCCACAGGGTAGTGTTCTTGGCCCATTACTTTTCATACTATATACTCATGACATGTGGTTTGGCCTAGAAAACAAGCTTGTTGCATATGCAGATGATGCTACTCTCTTTGCATCAATTCCATCCCCTGAATGTAGATCTAGGGTTGGTGAATCCCTTAATAGAGATTTAGCTAGAATTAGTGCATGGTGCAAATTATGGGGTATGAAGTTGAATCCTAACAAAACTCAAAGTATGATTGTAAGTAGGTCAAGGACGGTGGTTCCTCAACATCCGGATCTCAGTATTGATAATGTTTCTTTAAATATGTATGACTCTTTCAAAATTTTAGGTGTGATTCTCGACAGTAAATTTACTTTTGAGAAACATATAAGGTCTGTGTCTTCTTCAATTTCACAAAAATAGGCTTATTGAGAAAGTCTTTCAAGATTTTCGGTGATCAATCTATTCTGAAGAAGTGTTTTAATTCTTTCATTCTACCTTGTTTTGAGTATTGTTCTCCTGTCTGGTCTTCAGCTGCTGATTCTCATCTTAATTTGTTGGACAGAAACTTACGGTCTATTAAATTTCTTATTCCTGATCTAGATATTAATCTCTGGCACCGTCGTTCAATTAGTTCATTATGTATGTTGCATAAGATTTTTCACAACTCTGACCATCCTTTACATTCAGATCTCCCTGGACAATTCTATCCTGTTCGTAATACTAGGCAGGCAGTTAATTCTAATAGCCAAGCCTTCTCCATCACGAGGCTCAATACTACGCAGTATTCTAGAAGTTTTATTCCATCTGTGACCAAGTTGTGGAATGATCTTCCTAATCGGGTGGTTGAATCAGTAGAACTTCAAAAGTTCAAAGTTGGAGCAAATGCTTTTTTGTTGACCAGGCAGACATAGTCTTTTTATAGTTTATTTATGACATATTTGTTTTTGATGTTGATAGTTTATTATATGACATGTCTGTTTTGACCTTGTTTCTTATTTTAGAATGATTTATTGTTAATTTGTTCTCTTCATTTATTTATTTCCTTATTTCCTTTCCTCACTGGGCTATTTTTCCCTGTTGGAGCCCCTGGGCTTATAGCATCTTGCTTTTCCAACTAGGGTTGTAGCTTGGATAGTAATAATAATAATAATAATAATAATTGGAAAAGTATAAAGCGACCTCATTCTTAAATACTGACTGAGAAAGCAGAAGGCTGCACCATTGTTGTTGCACCTCCTCCCTCCTTCAAAAAGGTAACACGAAGCATGTTTGTGTGTTTGTACGTATGTGGATTTATATTAGGATCTTTTCCTTTTTCTTTTTATAATCTTCAAATGATCTCTGAAATGGTGATTCATTTTCCTGAAGCTTTAAAAATATTGTCGAATTGATTTATCGTAATTTTAGCTGAATCCTAATATAAAAAAGGGATATCAAAACTGGCTAAAACCAGTAGCCACTTGATGAAACCATGGTCTTTGACGAAAGAGATCTTGTGACAGAATAAATTAAATCAAGAAATCATTGTTTCTTTCATCAAAGCCCGAAAATAACGTAGATACGAGGATTTCTGTAGGGTATATGTTGATATCACCGAAGCAGTTTCCACTATTATATATATATATATATATATATATATATATATATATATATATATATATATATATGTGTGTGTGTGTGTGTGTATGTATGCACGTGTGTTTGTACTCAGACACATGTTCTTTATTATATAGAGGATGATTATATATATATATATATATATATATAATATATATATATATATATATATATATATTATATATATATATCATCAATTCCTCCAACGCATTTTGACGCAAAGGGCCTCGGTTAGAATTCGCCAGTCGTCTCTATCGTGAGCTTTTAATTCAATACTTCTCCATGCATCATCTCCTACTTTGCGCTTCATAGTCCTCAGCCACGTAAGCCTGTGTGTGTGTGTGTTTATGTGTGTGAGTGAGTTTACTAGTAATACTGTATATC
>NC_090736.1:1210923-1213423 GCF_036898095.1 Palaemon carinicauda | reverse complement strand
TAATAATAATAATAATAATAATAATAATAATGATAATAATAATAATAAGGTATGCTACAGGGCTTTGCTGTGTAGTGTAGTTTTCCTTAGGTACGATAATTTTTCTTCATTATTAATAACTTGTGGAAGGACTTTGACTTTAGATGTATTAGGCGATGGGAAGTTTTGTTCCACTTACCGATCAGGTCTCTGTTAGTTCATTCTTCCCTAGTTACTACAACTAAATTTTTATTCTTTCAATTCAAGATCTTCGAGATGGATTCAGAGATATAATGAAGGTGTGTATGTAGTGGAATCAATGAATTTCTAACATACAGGTTCTTGTATGAAAGGTTCATGCTCTGTATAAGAATTACATCAAAGAGTAAAATTTTCATTTTACTGTACAGTCGTTTGCTAAATGACACATGTGTATTATTATTATTATTATTATTATTATTATTAAAAAAAGCCAAGTTACAACCCTAGATCGAAAAGCAAGATGCTACAAGCCCAAGGGCTCCAACAGGAAAAAATAGGAAATAAGAAAATAATTAAGCTACAAGAGAAGTAATAAATAATCAAAATAAAATATTTTAAGAACAGTAAAAACATTAAATTAGACCTATCATATACAAACTATAGAAACTTCAAAACAAACAATAGAAAGAGAAATAAGATAGAACAGCGTGCCTGAGTGTACCCTCAAGCCAAAGAACTCAAATCCAAGACAGTGGAAGGCTATGGTACAGAGGCTATGGCACTACCCAAGACTAGAGAACAATGGTTTGAATTTGGTGTGTCCTTCTCCTAGAAGAACTGCTTACCATTGCTAAAGTGTCTCTTCTACCCTTGCCAAGAGGAAAGTAGCCACTGACCAATGACATTGCAGTAGTTAACCCCTTGTGCAAAGACAAATGTTTGGTATTCCCAGTGTTGTCAGATGTGTGACGATAGAGGAGAAAGTGGAAAGAATAGGCCAGAGTATTCGGTGTATGTGTAGGCAAAAACCAAATGAGCCGTAACCAGAGAGAGGTATCCAATGCAGTACTGTCTGGCCAGTTAATGGATCCAATATCTCTCTAGCGGTAGTATCTCAACGGGTGGCTGGTGCCTTGGCCAACATACTACCTACTGTGTTTGCTTTATGACATACCTATAATATCATAGTCACTTATTCTATATGTATATTGTATGAAATTGAAAAAAGAGTAAATTGCATTGTAGTTTATCTTGTTGATCCAGAGTGGATCAATAAAGTTGACTATTATTTAGAAATAATTTATGAACCCTAAGTGACCTTGACCTACATAGATGACTTCACCCCTGACATTTGACCGGAATCCTTGCATTTTACATGGATGGTTCTCGTTTGATCTATTCCATGATCAATCCCTTGCGTTAATGACCCTTTTTTTCTGTCGGTCCATTTTTATTTATTTATTTGTTGACAATCCTCTTGATCTGCGTTTCTCTTTTTAACGTATTGATAATAACAATAATAAAAATGCTAGGAATACTAATGATAATACTAATAATATTACTAATAATACTGTATTATTAAATCATTTTATCAGAAAGAGGTTTAGTTTTGTAAAGCTTTCTAGGTTAAGTCTCTCTTCCTTTGTTTGGTTATTTCTTTATGGTTTTCCCTCCAAGGCGACTTCAAGAAAAAAATGGAGCACTGCAGTCCTTATTTATTATTCATTTATATATTTGTTCACTAATATACTTTGATTAATTGAAATACAATTTGTAGATATTTGTGGAAACTCAGGAATGTTGCAAAATACCTTATCTCTCCCTCTAATGATTTATTTGATACCTGGCACAAGCAGCCTCAATTTCAAAATAGGCCAAATACCATAAGGGTAACATTATCTGTCCCCACGCCTTCTATAGTGAAAAAATCATGATTTATCCGCGTACATACATGCATTTAAATACAGAAATGAGCGCGCCGCGCGTACACATATGCATATTTTTGTGTGTGTATATATATATATATATATAATATATATATATATATATATATATATATATATATATGTATATATATATCTATATATATTTATGTATATATATATATATATATATATATATATATATATATATATATATATATATATATATATATATATATAATGTATATCTTTCTGGGTGGGGATACCATAACGTTATGAAAGGATTTGTGTATCGCCATGATCAGCAAAGCTGTACTCGTCAGCGCCATCCATAATAGGTTGGTTTACTCTGTGCGATCAAACAAAAGTATCCCACCATCACCAATCCGCAGTGGCCAGCGGGGACACATATCCGAGACCTTTGTCCTGCAGTTGACTAAAAACGGCTGCATTTGTTGTAGTTGTTGTTGTTGTATATATTCTATTTTTGTTGTTATAAAGGAACGATTACCTTACCGGATGCGTCTGCTTGGTTGTATTGCGCCATTTATTCGTCCCTCAATCCGACTGCATCTTCCTCAGCGTTTTGGAATGTGAGGTGGAGAAGGTTTTTGGGA
>NC_090736.1:1203423-1205923 GCF_036898095.1 Palaemon carinicauda | reverse complement strand
CACGTTTCATAGTCCTCAGCCGTGTAGGTCTGGGTCTTCCAACTCTTCTAGTGCCTTGTGGAGCTCAGTTGAAAGTTTAGCGAACTAATCTCTTTCAGGGAGTGAGAAGAGCATGACCAAACCATTTCCATCTGCCCCTCACCATGATCTCATCCATAAATGACACTCGAGTAATCTCTTATAGTTTCATTTCTAATCCTATTCTGCCAATATTGTTATTAGGGCTTTGTTCTCAAATCTACAAAACCTGTTTGATATTGTTTCATTGTCATACCACGATTCATGTCCACATGTTAACACCGATCTCAAATATATATATATATATAATATATATATATATATATATATATATATATATATATATAATATGTATATATATATATATATATATATATATATATATATATATATATATATATATATATATTATATATATATATATATCTGTGTGTGTGCATGTATGACGTAAGAGAAAATAACAACTAATTCTTAAAACATGCTTGGATAGATTTCAATTCATAGTAACTGCGAACCGAGGTATTTTCCACATTCGCATCACTGATTACTGCTCCTTAGCTTTAAGTATTCGATGTTAATATTCAAATGAGATATGATACAATAGATTAAAAAAGGTATTTTATCTTCACGTTTAGAATTTAGTAGAAGAAGAATAATTTATTGAACCATGAATGGAGGGAATACGGGATAGGAATCAACTGGAATTTATTGGAATTCGTAAAATGAAGATTTGTGAAAGGATGTTCGCAAAGGTCATTCTTGGTAATAACAACAAGTAACATTAACTGTATATGTTGATAAATGTTTTAAGCTCTCAAATGGCAGCAAGCTTTACCTTATGAGTCAGCTCTATAGGATATGTATATATATATATATATATATATATATATATATATATATATATATATATATATATATATATATATATATATATATATGTATATATTTGTGTGATGTATGTATGCTAGTAAATGATGTTATTTTCAAGGGTAATTTTGATAAATTATTCCTAAAGTTTGATGTATTTTTATATTCTTTGTGGCCTCGTGGTAAAGGGACAACTGTCACTCAGGTTTTGACATGGTCAGGGTTCGAATCTTTGGCCGACGAGTTCTTAATAAATGATCAAGAAATTTATTTCCTTTTGGGTTTTACTCTCGAGACAGAGCAAATTCGATATTACGAGGAATTTTGGGCTTATTCGTATAATTGAAAATAATGAATGTTAGCGATAAATCATCATGTATACATGAATACTGGAATTTATGCATGCATGTTTGAGTATTTATGTTAGTATTGAAATATTTATGCTATGATTACTCTTGTTTTACAAGGAACTTGAACCTGACCCAAGGTAACTTTACTCTTGCAACAACACTTCCGACTAAAGAAGTTCATCTGGCATTTAATTTAATAATTTTGATGTGACATTTCTAACACGAGACATAATTCAGAAATCTCTCTCTCTCTCTCTCTCTCTCTCTCTCTCTCTCTCTCTCTCATACAAGTTGTTCTGCAGAGATTTGCATAAAAACTACTTCCCCGTTCAAGTGTGTAATTACCACTACATGTTATGAACACAGCAGTTCTGTGTATGCATAAGCATGCGTAATAGTGAGGTTTTCGGCTACAATGTAGAAGCAAGGTACATCTATGTTTGAGAAGCTTGGTAAGCCATAGGGTTTCGAGTTAGGTTACTAGATTTAAATTTATCGTGTAACATATGATTCTGTATAAAATTTCAATTTATATTGTATAGTTTACTTCTACTGGGTAATATTCTTTAGTAATGAAATATTCTTTGTGTACGCCAGCTTCCAGTCCGACGTCAGAATCTTGTATGAGTCATGCCCACCGAATCTTCTTCGCTCTCTTCTTCTTAGGTTTTCTTTACCTATATTCCCATCCCGTCGTTTCCTATTCATCCTCCCCTACCTCCCTTCCCTCCCCTGCCATGGCCCCTTGGCCACCCCTCCTCAAGGATTTACAACTCTGTAGGTGTTAGACTTAAAAGGAGATTCTGATCTTGGGGGCGGTTTTGGCAAACGATTATTCATGGTGTAAATATGAGGTATATTTGGTCTATTTTAGATTGAAACCTCTGTGATATATTCTCTCTCTCTCTCTCTCTCTCTCCTCTCTCTCTCTCTCTCTCTCTCTCTCTCTCTCTCTCTCTCTCTCTCTCACAAACGCGCAAGCACATATATATACATACATACTTATATATATATATGTATATATGTATATATATATATATATATATACATATATATATACAATATATATATATATATATATATATATATATATATATATATATATATTTATATGTATGTGTATAATATTCAGTATATATATATATATATATATATATATATATATATATATATATATATATATATATATATATATATATATATATAATTATAAGAACTTCAGCTATGTTGTGAATATCCATGGTAATTTAGTATATCCTATAGAA
>NC_090736.1:1195923-1200923 GCF_036898095.1 Palaemon carinicauda | reverse complement strand
AAATTCTCTTTGCCTCGGGATCAGAGACCCAAGGGGGAATCAACATTTTGATAATGCATATGTGTATACATATATACATATATAATGAATATGTATACATACATTACATCGGTATCTATGTATTGTATATGCATACATTACATGCCTATACATGAAATTTTTAACTTCCCCAATTTAGCAATGTTGAAAGAAAATATATAAAAAGAGAGATGAAGAGAAAAAGCTTCACTGATAGAACGAATCTTTTCTCAAATAATGAACATTGTAAATACAGACTTTTACCCCCAATGAGAATGATGAGAATTTATAGCATACCTTTAATGAAGACTTGTCAGCTGCCTGGGGACAAGAGTTGCCGGTGCATCATTATCGAAGACCAATAAAAAGAAGTGGTGATTCAATTAAATATTATCCTGATGCATATAAAAAGAGACATTCAGAAACGGTGATGTTTGCTTTGGACCAGTTATTATTATGGGCTTGTATACTTTTCGTATATTTTTGTGTTTTGACAAATTTGTTTGCTATTTTTGTGGTAATTATTAGAATATTATCCTTTGGCCCATTCTGTCTTTTATATTTCTTGAGGAATTATCATCTTAAGGTACTAATAATAGTTACACATCTTTGAGTGTTTTAATAAAACTAAAGTCCTGACATTTTCCATTATTTAATATATATATATATATATATATATATATATATATATATATATATATATATATAATATATATATATATATATATATATATATATATATGTTTCAAGTTTACTGTCTTGATAAGAAATTTTATAAGTGCTAAAATTTTATTTATAGTCTGGTCTGGATGGCTGATACATAACCCTACTCCTTTCGCACATATTGGATGTATACAGTATATATATATATATATATATATATATATATATATATATATATATATATATATATATATATATATATATATATAATTGTATACATGTATACGCGTATCTCTCTCTCTCTCTCCTATATAATAAAGGGCAAGTCTTTGGATATATGTATATATATATATATATATATATATATATATATATATATATATATATATATATATATATATATATATATATATTATAATGTATATAAAATGTTATAATTAAGGTACGTTTGGTAGCTCCGAGTGCTCAGGAATTATAAGATATACAAGGTTATCAACAGATATGAAGTAGGGGAGTATGTAAGAGCTACAAAAGTGCAAATATGCGTGATTTTAGTAGGATTAATTCAATATTGTTGACATGGCAGTAGTGAGCTGTAATGGAATATATTTAGATCTGAAAATTCGTAGTAAATGCCAGTAGTAAACTATACAAATATATATGAGTATGTTAAAATTGTGTAGAAGTACTGATGTACAGGGTATTGGTTGAATCTGCTGGTATATATAGTTATCAAATATGTAAATGCGTGTAAAAAAAATAGCTTGCTGTGGATGTGAAATAATGACACATCAATTGTTAATGTTATTTTGGCTCCAAATGTATGTTTCCAGTTTCATTGTGACAAGGTGTTGTACAAGGATTGAGCGTAAACCCTACACTAAAACCTTTCTTATTATTCGAGTTGTGTGACATGCAAAGAGTACGAAAGTATATAAACTGATACCTTTTGATCCGTGTTCGTATATCGAGCGCGTGTAGCGTGCGACCAGCGGTCGATGCCTGGCAAGCGCTTACCCTTTGAAGTAATGTCACCAAAGCCATTCTGCTGTTTTAGCCGAGGGGAAGAGGCAAGGATATGCCCTTACAGGGGTAGGGGTCCCAAACTGCGGTTCCTTTAGAGCCAAAATGACGTATCGCGTGTTTGGTACTGCTTGCTGCTGCATGACTTCAAACAAGTTGGGTGTTTTTTTTATTCTCCTCTTATTTGCATAGAAAGGAATGTTTATGTCTTCTGTTCCCAGGCAAATTCTGTTTACAATATGTACATATGTACTCTGTGCATTGTTTATGAATGGGTGCGGATGCACCTGAAAATTTTCTTACTGGTTTACATACTCGAGCATATATAATGTGTATATATATATATATATATATATATATATATATATATATATATATATATATATATATATATATATATATATATATTTATATATATACAATCCATATTAATACCATATTTTGTATATGTATATGCATACGTGTGATTGTCTTTACATATATATATATATATATATAATATATATATATATATATATACAGTATATATATATATATATATATATATATATATATATATATATATATATATATATATATATATATAATGTGTGTGTGTGCATAAGTGTAAAGAAATAATAAGATACCTCCTTTTTCTTGAGTTTGGTGAAAACTGTTGCAACAGTTATGGAAGAAAATTATTATATAATATATGTGGTTCATAAAAAATGTAACAGATCGGTAATGGGGGAATAGCGGGTCAAAGAGTATGCATGGAAAGGAATGCAGTTTGAACTTTGTCGAAGCTATTGATTATAAGTAACAAAGAATAAATGGCTATACTCATAACAGCATTATTTCATTTCGCAAATGAAAATATGCTCTTTCCCCGTATTTGAAGTAAATAATGACTGAATAATTGAAGAGGTTTGTCAGTTTTAGATGTTTTCTTAATATTATAAGTGAGGTTGGTTTAGGAAACGCTAAAATTGGAAATAGCTACCGTGTTAGGTAGAAAGGTTCATTATATTCATTAAGGGTAGAGTGTGAAAGGATAGATTATACAACGTAATTTTCATATGAGGGACAGGTGGGCTGCTGCTTTGATGTTAGAAAAATTACTATTATTATCAATGTTGTTGTTATTATTACTATTATTATTATTCTGGCAGGGTGTTTTTGCTTTTATTAAAATATTGACAATATAATTTTAGTGTAATGAATAGGATTTTTCTCCTGAAGGAAGAAACGATAAATCATTGAAAAACGCCAATTATTGGTCATTCAATATTATATGATATTGGGATATAAAGACATTTCAATTTTTCTGCCCTGTATTTATAGCATATCCGAATTAATTTGCATATCATCGCTGAATTAATGTTTTGGATGTTGATAATGCTAATTATGTCCACAATAATTAGAGCATTTATATTAACTCCATTGTAGCATTTATTATGCGCACAGTTAATTATTATCGACTGTTATGTAGCCATTTGTTATTCAGGAGGGGAACCACAAAATTAGCAAATATTGATTAATGAATTTTTATGCTGAGTAGAGATGGGTAAACTAGTCATTATTATGCCCATACTCTTTAAGTGTTGTGGTGGCCTGGTGGTAGCGTCCTTGCCTGGTGATTGCCTGACTGGGATTCGAGTCCCGGTCAAACTCGGTAGTTCCTTTGGTTGCTGCAACCTCACCATCCTTGTGAGCTAAGGATGCGGGTGTTTGAGGGAGCGTATAGGTCTATCTACTGAGTCATCAGCAGCCATTGCCTGGCCCTTCCTGGTCCTAGCTTGGGTGGAGAGTGGGCTTGGGCGCTGATCATAATATTATGATCAGTCTCTAGGGCATTGTCCTGCTCGATAAGATAATGTCACTGTCCCTTGCCTCTGCCATTCATGAGCCATCTTTAAATCTTTAAAAAGCAGGACATTAGTTGTAAGACTTGTAAAGCAGGTGTATGCCTATATATGTTGTAAATTTAGTTCCATTGCGATGATATTCATTCATTCCTGAATTGTTTTCCTCAACTTTTCTCTCATAAACAATACTTGTGGAACCCCAAAACATCGATGGAGAGGTTGCAGTAGGTTTCAACCTAAGCCATTCAGAGGTTGCATTTGCGGCCATAGCTTTTTCAAACTGTCATGTCAAAATTGTGGCATTTTACCTTTTTGTGGGATGATGGCAGAGGTAGACAGGTAATAAACCTTCGACGAGTAGTAAAACCATTGAAAAAAGCTGTAAAACTTTGCATAATATTCCCATTCAGTGAAATAGCCATGACTTTTACTCTTTTTGATGATCTTTTGTCTGCAGTGCGCCACATATTGATGTATTTTTAAATATTTATTTGTATGTAGGCTTTCAGAACTTTGGGTTTTTTGTTATGATATCATAGAATTATATCCTTTAGTTGGGTACCGTATTAATAATAGGTTTTTGCTTTCGTTTTAAAATTGAAAAATATAGGTGATTTCATCTCCTTACTTTAATAATTTTACTATTGTCTGTCACTGTAGTAAGTCTTTTTCCTCCTCTTTTACTATACGTCATTTCATCTACTAATGAGGTAATTAATTTGGTCTTTGCTTATGTTATTTAAGGACATCCGGTTGTAATTCTGATCGACTTATTTTTCATAAAAGGAATACTCCTAATCATCATTATAGGCTTTGGAAATTTAAAGGACGCTCGTGAATGGGACAGGCAAGGGACAGTGACATTCCCCTTATCAAGCAGGACAATATCCTAGAGACTGACCATATATACATATGATCAGCACCCAAGCCCCTTCTCTACGAGCTAGGACCAAGGAGTCAAGGAGGGCCAAGCAATGGCTGCTGATGACTCAGCAGGTAGATCTATAGGCTGCCTTAAAGCCCCTATCCTTGGCTCACAGGATGGTGAGGTTGCAGCGACCAAAGGAATTAACGAGTTTGAGTCGAAATCGAACCCCAGTCTAGTGTTCACCATTCAGGGACGTTACCACATTGGCCATTAAAGAACTAAATATATACAATCTGATGCTATTGTTTTATTCATCCTTGGGCATCAAAGTATTAATTGTTTATTTCAAGGAAGGAAGCAATCCTTCCTTATTCGTTTAGTTCCGCCTTTGAAACTAGAATGCGACTGATAGAGAAACGAGAAAAGTCGAGAATGTTACATTTGTTATCTGGGTCAGTGATGACATTTTCATTGTATCCGTATTTAAACACCAACGCATGAATGATTCCCGCAGCCTTGACACTGCAAGGAAGGGCTAGCTGATCGGATGCGTCATGGAATATACCTACCTGTTCATTTCC
>NC_090736.1:1190923-1193423 GCF_036898095.1 Palaemon carinicauda | reverse complement strand
TTTAATCCTAGTCTAGTGATATATTTATATAATGATCCATTTAACACACGAATAACGTTTGATATTTGTACATCTATTCATTGAGATACGTTATCATCATTACTACTTTGTTACCGCTGAATAAGATTTGAGATATTTAAATTCATAGTACTTTACTATTTCTTAATAAGGCAAGTTTAAATAAAACATAGCATATTAACACAAAATTATAACGATCAAAGAACAAGGACTCTTATATTTAGGGTTGTGGTGGCCGATGTGGTAACATCTCTGACTGGTGATCGCCAGACTGGGGTTCGAGTCCCGCTCAATCTCGTTAGTTTCTTTGGTCGTTGCAACCTCTCCATCCTTGTGAGCTAAGGATGGGTGGCCTCTGCCATTCATGAGTGACCTTTAAACCTTTAAACGTATTCTTTTCACAGGACAGAATCTAGCTCTAAAATATACTAACCCATCCCTTTACCTACAATAACTTTTTATTGCCCTCCCGTGCATCCAAATTACTTACCCTATCACTTCTTACTCCACATACGCCATGCACCTAGTTCATTTTTTATAGGTTCGATCTTTTAATTGTCATTTTAGTTCAACTTTCACACTTCACGTCCATAAAGGAGAGTTGGCTCATTTATCTGATATAGGGTAACCTATGCTTCCCCTGGCAATTCATAGATTTTCAAAAATCTTTTTTATACATCCTAATTTTACTCGCTCTCCTATCCTGTAACTCATGTTATTTCAATCTGTTATATTTACTACCAGGTAATCATGTAAGTCAGCCATGTTCATTTCCACACCATCCATGATATTATTTATCACTCCATCATCCTGGTTTCTACATATCCTCATTACCTCATTCTTGCTCTTATTTCAACTTTCTCCTCTTGTGAACATTCAAACTTTTCATCAGCTTTTGCAGTTTATCTTTATCGTCCCAAATCAACACAGTATCATCTGCAGACATCAACTATTCTACAATTCATTTTATCTCATTTTTCTTATCCCAAAACTTCGATCCTACATCCATTTTCCCCCCTCTGGTGTCTGAGAACTCCATCCATAGTACATACTTGTGTGTATGTGCATGTTTATTACCATTGTGATGTTTAAGCAGCATGTAAACTACAGGACTTCAACAATCCGTAACACCATTATTATCACCTCTCTCTCTCTCTCTCTCTCTCTCTCTCTCTCTCTCTCTCTCTCTCTCTCTCTCTCTCTCTCTCTCTCTCTCTATATATATATATATATATATATATATATATATATATATATATTTATATATATATATATGTATATATATATATATATATATATATATATATATATATATATATATATATATATTTATATATATATATGTATATATATATATATTATTTTTTTTCATCTTATTTTTCATCCTTAAATGGCATTTTTAATGAACATTTATTAATTAAAACAATATTGAAATGAACATGTATTAATTAAAGCAATATTGAAATAAATATTTTTTATGGCAGTCTTTATTGTAGGGTAATAACGTTGACGATAAAATATTACTCCTTCCGTAATGTGTGTGAACCAGTCTCCGCTAAAATCGAGCGGCAAGGACGAATGATAAATAACCTTTTTATATATCGGAATAATTGCAGAATGTGTTTTATATGTTAATATTTTAATGTTATTAACATATGTTGCACGTGATACTTTTCTGTAATTTTTTTATATTTCTTTTTCCATTAAAATTTTTGATTGAAAACCCAGTAAGCACTTTAGTTCCAATTAAAAAAAAAAAAAAAAAATTTTTTTTTTTGAAAAGATTTGCCTCATATAGTGCTCACCATATATATTTACGTAACTGGTAAGAAAAGTTTTTAATTACAGTTGAACAATTTAAATTTAGTAATACCCCAACACATTGAAAATATAATGTGCTTTACTTCTACAACGTTTTATCATTAAGCCAACACGCATGCCTTTACAACCCGGAAACGGAACGAGAGAGAGAGAGAGAGAGAGAGAGAGAGAGAGAGAGAGAGAGAGAGAGAGAGAGAGAGAGAGAGAGAGAGAGAGAACTGTTTTAATCTCGGAGACCCCCTTCACCTATGAAGAGGTGGGCTAATGTTTACCCTTCTCGGGGTGGAAGTGTTAGTCGATGGCATAAAGAAGAAATAAATACTCGCGTGAGTTTGTTTGTCTCTTCCTTTGCTATGCCGGTCCATATTAAAAGACCCCTTCCCCCCCCCCCCCATTAGCTTTCGCCTTTCTCGTCCTTTGCCTTCACATTTCTGGACACCTAAATATATCTTCCCCTTTCTTAATCTCACCAGATGCTTACCACCTAGGATTCCCTTTCGTGCAAGTTGTTTGTTCTTAATATTACTCAGGTGTACTGAACAAACATTCACGCATTTATAAGTGCACATAAAAATGTGACTTTTATTTATGTTAAGTTTGTGTGTTAGTGTGGATACATTTTTATACATTCTTAAATATTGAAATTACACATGTAAACATA
>NC_090736.1:1180923-1188423 GCF_036898095.1 Palaemon carinicauda | reverse complement strand
GTCCATGTTTTCGAACTCTGCAAGATGTCAGTTTGATTCAAATTCACGAATCTCTTTAGTTAAGGGCAGATGAAGGATTGTATGTATTTTGTGGGTCCCATGAAACTCGATAGAGTAGCTCTTGCTTTTTTCGAGATCCTTAACTTGCATATCCAACGCGTCATATTCTCTTTAACATGTTTTAAAATAACTACTGAACTTTATTTTTTACTTCCTGATTGGGAATTTTTTTTATCTTCCTCTATGTTTTATGTTACTTTTAACACGGCTCTTTTTAGAATTTTGTCCGTTTTTTTTTTTTATATAAGTTCAACGACGTTAATTGAAGGGACCACCTTATGCAAATAACCAGTCTCTCTCAATCTTGAAGGATTTTAAGCAATCTGGCGTCGCTATTCGAGAAGTAATAGAAATTTGCATAAGGCCAGAGGTAATTCACTCGAAAATATGACAGTGATTGCTCTTCGTGAGAAAGAAAATTGAGGAAATTATGAAAACATCAAAGGAAATTGAATGAAATAAAAATATTGAAATGACAAAGACTACAAAGCATAAGGGAATTGAGTCCGGCGATAATTGATATGTCTCCCATGAAAATGTATTCAGTCCCTGACCTGTTTCTTGACTATTGAAGTATCCTAGATCGGGAAGCAGATAGAAAAATAGAAATTCTCCATTTTAGATGTTTTAATCTTTAATGGCACATTTGTATCAAGGTCACCTTCATTCCCCATGGGAAATGACCCTTATTGATTCCCTGACCATTTGTCGTCAGAGGCTTAGTTTATTGCCGATTCGTGTCTGTCTTTGTGGGTCATTTGAATACCTTCATGCAGAGACGCTGCACGATAAACATTGCCGCTGCATGCTGCACGATAAATAGCACTGCTGTATGTTGCACTATGAATAGCGCTGCTGCATGCGGTCCTCGATTCATAGAAAAAAGTACCTGTGTTTATATTCAATTAATTTTATAAATGCGTTTGAATTTGATTTGACTGACCATCATAGTAGTGCAGTGATATAAATCAGTTAGGGAAGGAAACTGTGATCACGTAACGTTTTTCCACCTCGTAATTTAAAGAAATATATTTGTTTTCATCTGAGAATGAAGTTTTCAGTGATAATGATTTGTTCGCCATCATAACGCCACTCTCTCTCTCTCTCTCTCTCTCTCTCTCTCTCTCTCTCTCTCTCTCTCTCTCTCTCTCTCTCTCTCTCTCTCTCTCTCTCATTAGCTTGTCACTTTATCCCCCATCTTTCTCTCTCTTTATACAGTATATATATATATATATATATATATATATATATATATATATATATATATATATATATATATATATATATATATATATATAATTTATATATATGTACATGTGTGTATATGTATGTATATGTATGTATATATATGTGTATATATATATATATATATATATATATATATATATATATATATATATATATATATATATATATATATATATATATATATATATATAGTATACTGTATAAACAATATATATGTGGACTATTTAATGCCCACTAGGCTCTTTCAGCAGCCGAATTACCTTTGGAAGGTAAAAAATGACTCATTAGTTATTTTCCAGAGGAAATTAATTCAGACAAATTGAGTAAGATCTATTTCAGCCTCATAAACAGTGTAAATAGGAAAAGATATGAATACAATTATCTCTCATTACGTCATTTTTTTACGCTAAAAAACACTAATACGAGTTATTTTTTCTTTTATAAAACACATGCGTTTCCCTTGTAAATGGTCATTTTTGGAAATGTGTCAAGAATTATAGAACTTGATATTATAATTGTTTATTTTTAACGTCTATAATAACATATCCCTTGATTGCCTGTCTAGCGAGATGTAGCAGCTAATTTAGGAAATATATTGACGGGATGACCCCAATTCAATGTCTGCCTTATTAAAGGAACAGGAGGTTTAATGAATACCTTAACAAAAGGGACCCTTATTGGACTTAGGTAGTTTGATCACACTGGAATTGCTAATTACTTGAAGGTATATTGATATTAATAGAAAGGTATGAATCTTCCCATACACGTGCACAAAGTGTTGTTTTAAGGCATTGGCTGCTGATTCTAGAGAGATTTCTCTCTCTCTCTCTCTCTCTCTCTCTCTCTCTCTCTCTCTCTCTCTCTCTCTCTCTCTCTCTCTCTCTCTCCATATTCATAAGAAATGACAAGCAAATCGAACTTGAGTCTGTATAAAAGGGTAATGTATCGAAGTATCATGTCTAAAGATGTAAGATATAGATTCATTCATTCTATTGTATGCCAAACTTGGGTTTACTTGTAATTAAGTGAGGCCAAGTACATCGTAATTAGCATTTTAACTAAAAAAGATGTTTTACATAAGTTGTTTGGGCGTAAAACGAATGTTTACAAATTAATTAGCTTTTGTCAGTGCCGTAAACGGAACTGAGAACATGAAATATAGACATAAGTGCTCAGTGGATGAATTTAGTATCGCACCATTGACGACCTCTGCCTGTTTGAATATGGAAAATTATGTCGACGGCCTGGAAAATATAAAGGACTGCTCTTCAAAAAAAAAAAAATAATAATAATAATAATAATCAGGGAATTTTTCTAAGTTTTAATCGCACTCTTTCAAGATTAGATGCAGAATGCATTTGTGATTCATACGCTTAGTGTTAATGTTGAAGGTTCAATCTGCAAGTTTTTTTTTTTTTCGACCCTTCTCCATTTTTATTAATCTTTGTACATTATCATTATATTTTCTCTATAATGTATATGTTTGTAACTGTATAGTTAGTCTTTCATGCCTTGCACATCCAGGATATGAAATTGTGTGCCTCCTACTGTACTTCCTGAATTATAAACTGCTCTTCTTTCTGTTGCTGTATCTGTCATATTTCAACTTTGACATATCCGTCGTTATAGAAATCGATAATGAAGTAATTTCTATTTGTTACGCTGTGGTAATACGTCGTGTGTATCTCTCGCCTTCATAGATTGCACCTGGTCGCTGTGTCGCCTATGATTTGTATCTTCTTGTAAAATGTTTTAATGCCCAACTGTTGTCATTAATCTCTCGGGGTGACTGGTTTACGAGTTGTGTTATATGTCATAATGATTAAGACGTTAGGTTTTATTTATTTCTTTTGGAAGAATGGTGGGAGGTGAGGGATAAATAAAGGCACTAATGAAAGAAAAAGTAATAAGAAAATTTATTTTTAGATTTCACGAGCCTGAAAATTGCTTCTCTGACAGCTTGAAATTATAGGCAGCTTTTATTGTCTGGGTATTCTCTCTCTCTCTCTCTCTCTCTCTCTCTCTCTCTCTCTCTCTCTCTCTCTCTCTCTCTCTCTCTCTCTCTCTCTATCACAGAAGCCTTTTTAGTTGTGATTGTTTTGTCCGCCTGGATCTGTTTCCCAATTAAGAAGTTCAAAATTCCAGCGAATGTTTTTATGTTGAACAAGCTAACATAGGTTTCTCTTCATTGTTTTTACCTATGATAGATCTATTTTAACTTGGTACTGATCTTAAATATTTTATATTGATTAGTCACTGTTTTTCGTGTAGTTTATCTCATTATTTCTTTTCCTTACTGAACTATTTTCCCTGATGGAGGCCTTGGGCATATTATAGCATCCTTATTTGCAAGGAAGGGGTTTAGCTTTGCTAATAACAATAATAATGATAATAATAATAATAATGATGATGATGATGATGATGATGATGATGATGATGATGACAATAACAACAACAACAACAACAACAACAACAACAACAAACAAAGGAAAAGAGCGTCTTTGACGCCATGGAAGAAACTGAATAACGAGGTCGATGAAGGAAGTCAGGAGACAAGCCATTCTACCCGACAACCACCATTGCCACGTCTTTTAGAGTGATGACCTCTCTCTCTCTCTCTCTCTCTCTCTCTCTCTCTCTCTCTCTCTCTCTCTCTCTCTCTCTCTCTCTCTCTCTGCCAGTCTCGACCCTTGAAAGAGTTCAAACCAAAGGGAGGAGTCAAGGAAGCAATACGCCAGGAAGAAACAGAAAGCTCAAACAGTATTTTTTGTATTGAACGTATTGCATTACGCGCGTATATGGCTCGTGAATTTGCAAAGCAGTCATTATATATATATATCTACATATGTGTATGTGTATATATATTTATTTATGTGTGTGTGTATTTGCATATATATATATATATATATATATATATATATATATATATATATATATATATATATATATATATATATATATGTATGTATATGTGTGTGTGTGTTTGTGTGTGGTTGTAGTGTGTGTGTGTGTATGTATGCGGTTTCGTGTAAGCGTATAATTGTTAATCTTTATTCTCATTGTTATATGTACTTGCAAAGCGTATGGGGGTTTATATACAATCAATTACAGGGTGGGGGAGATCTATATATTTTAAATATTTTATGCGCTTAACACCTTTAAAGATAATGGTGCAAAGTTTATATGGTTTTCGTGAGCAATTGGTGACTATGTTTCTTGACACAGTTCTACTCTTACATCAATGATTGACAAATGGCATGTAAGGCGTGATGAGATTATGGTTTTTTTTTTTTATTATTGAAGGGAATATTTTAAAAGGATTTTTTACGCTTCTAGTATTTTTTTAACGTTTTGAATAGTCCGCTAGCGTGTGAATGTGGATAAAGAAAGTATTTCTTTCTTATTCTTCAATAGGGTTATATGTTTTGAGTGCGTATATCGTATGGACCTTCGTTGCTTTTAAATGAGTGTATGTCACACTTGCCGCTGCTGTGAATTCTCAAAGGTTAATAGTAATTATTTACAACAGTTGTAATAGTTAGTTGTTTGGCAGGGCACCAGCCATCCGTTGAGATACTACCGGTAGAGAGTTATGGGGATCCTTTGACTGCCAGACAATATTATATTGGATCCTTCTCATTGGTTACGGTTCGTTTTCTCTTTACCTTCATATACAGCAAATAGTATGGCGTATTCTTTATATATTCTCTTCTGTCCTCATACACCTGACAACACTGAGATTACCAAACAATTCTTGCTCTCAAAGAGTGAAGGGGTTAACTACTGCAATGTAATTGTTCATTGGGTACTTTCCTCTTGGTAAGGGTAGAAGACTCTTTTAACTATGGTAAGCAGATCTTCCAGGAGAAGGACACTCCAAAATCAAACCATTGTTCTCTAGTCTTGGGTTGTGCCATAACTTCTGTACCATGGTCTTCCACTGTCTTGGGTTACAGTACTCTTGTTTGAGGTACACTCGGGCACACTATTCTATGTTATTTCTCTTCCACTTGTTTTGTTAAAAGTTTTTATAGTATATATAGGAAATATTTATTTTAATGTTATTACTGTTCTTAAAATATTTTATTTTTTCCTAGTTTACTTTCCTCACTGGGCTATTTTCCCTGTTGGAGCCCTTGGCTTATAGCATCCTGCTTTTCCAACTAAGGTTGTAGCTCAGAAAGTAATAAAAGTAATGGTAATGATAATAATAATAATAGTAACAATAATAATAATAATAATAATAATAATAATAATAATAATAATTATAATATGATCTCTACTACTCATGACAAAACTAAACAATTGTTCAGTAACACAATTAACTATTCAATGTTCAAATTTAACCCCCAGTTTTAATCAAGATATGGCAATTATTTACACCTATACTTTGGATCTTTTATTTCCCAAGCGTATTTTTGATTTGGGATTAGTTTTTTGCTTTTTATGTCCTTATTCCAGGGGTATTGATAAGCTCCTAAATGTATTTCTGTTGCCTAGCGAAAGTATCAGTCCTATAACTAAGGTCAATATAATTCATTTAGCCCTTAATAAAGTTTTGTCCAACAAAGCCTATATTATGTATATCCTGCGAATATTTCTTTATTAATTTCGGGTATGTATAGCCACTCCGCTTTTATTATTTTTGTTTTATCCTATTGGATTATAAATGTTTTATTCTTGAAAGTTACAAAAATTATTATTACGAAGAACATTTCAGTGAACATGAACATTTCAGTGAATCTCTCTCTCTCTCTCTCTCTCTCTCTCTCTCTCTCTCACACACACACATTTTATTTAACATTTCTTTTCTCTTCTGTTATCCTTAAAGGATAACGTAAACTAATAATTAGTTTTCTATTACGCTGTGTTTCTTGTATTATCCTTTCTTAGTGATGGAGGAAAAGAGGGAGGTTTATTTTGCAATTAATCTTTATTGAGAACTTTTTTTTCAAGATCTTCATTACCAACGTTATTATCTCACGATTACAAAGCCCTGGGAATCATCATCAAATACTCGGAAGAAGTAAGGGTTATCTTTCCGTTACAGAGATCTATTTGAACTTTCAGGTTAAGATTTGATATATTTGGTAACTTTATATAAATATTTCATTTTTTTATACTTTAATCTTGTAGTTAAATCGTTTTTAGTTAAGCATTCATCTTGTTTTTAACTCTAGGTGCTTTCATCTTTCATGTATCTATCCCTGTATTTACACAGAAAGTATTTTTCTCTCAAGACGTTTTGTATTAATTTACTTTTTAATAATGTACGAAGAGAATCTAAGAAACGTTCTCACTTGTGGGCAATTTTACCCTCCCTTGGTGGAGGGTCAAACGTCACAGCTGTTCCCACTGATGGAATAAAAACTTAATAATCGGTTGTAAGCGAGATGGGTTTATGAGAGTAACACTTCGCTCGGAAGAAGAAATTGGTCAAATTATAGACGTCCTCACCAGAAATGGCTAGTTGTGAAGACTCCGTGTCCGCACAGCTGTCTTAAGCAATTCTTCCATGGACTGCTAATGGCCCAATTGTTTAGTTTATGCTCTGGATATGCAACATCAGCTGCTTTGAGGGATTTGTTTGTTATTGCAGTGGGTCATAAGTGTAGGAGATAGTTAGAGGGAAAAGGGTAATTAAGACTAATGCCTAACTATAGTTTCGTTAGGTTAGACCGTACCAGCCAGGTTGTGGTGGCCGGGTGGTAGCGTCCTTGCCTGGTGATTGCCAGATTGGGGTTCGAGTCCCGCTCAAACTCGTTAGTTCTTTTGGTCGCTGCAACCTCGCCGTACTTGTGAACTGAGGATGGGGGTTTGGGGGGAGCCTATAAGTCTATCTGCTGAGTCATCAGCATCTAGCCTACGGGCCAACCAAGGGAAAGGCCCGTGCCAACAAGTGTTGGCTATAATACTCCAACAACAACAACATCAGCAGCCATTGCCTGGCCCTCCTTTGTCCTAGCTTGGGTGGAGAGGGACTTGGGCGCTGATCTTATCGAATATGGTCAGTCTCTAGGGCATTGTCCTTTTTAATAGGGCAATGTCATTGTCCCTTGCCTTTGCCATTCATGAGCGACCTTTAAACCTTCAAAAGACCTTTAAATCATCAAGTGCCTGTTTACACATGTACTGTATGTTGACATGCGAAGTCACAATGTCTTTCACCGTTAGTGTGCTACATGCAAACAC
>NC_090736.1:1173423-1175923 GCF_036898095.1 Palaemon carinicauda | reverse complement strand
GCATACTTACGTTCATTACTAGTGCAGTAGTTTCTCTTGACTGCATGAAATTTCATAATGTGGTCAAGATTCATGTTACCAGTTCATAGCTGATAGCATAGTATTATCTAAAGAATCAGGTTATGGTTTTATCTAGTTTATTAATTTATTCACTTGATAATTATTTTGCTTAGGGATTAAGTACAGACTACTTCAATATCAGGTCCCCTTTGTCCGTCAACCTTTGGACAGGAAATTGAATCATTATGAAATTTAGTTTCTTTTATTTATTTATTTATGAACTGATTTAAGA
The DNA here is from genome assembly GCF_036898095.1 of Palaemon carinicauda. Lineage (NCBI taxonomy): Eukaryota > Metazoa > Arthropoda > Malacostraca > Decapoda > Palaemonidae > Palaemon > Palaemon carinicauda. The sequence continues at coordinate 1,175,631 of NC_090736.1, read as the reverse complement.
CTTATTGCATACTATTTCGAATTAATATTTTGAGGGGGATTTGATAACGGAACTTCTTCCAGGTAATAGGAGTCATGATTACGTTATGCATGATTTCTTTAAATATATTTTTTATTTCTCAATTGAGCGTGAATGACTATCAGGTTGAAGAAAGATTTTTTTTTCAAAACTTTACTCTGAATTAGATGTAATCGAAAATAATTCGTTGATGTTTTCGAGAGAATAATATTCTTTAATCTTTGTGACAGTCATTTTCAATATTAGACCATTCTTTGGAATTCCTTCTTTTTGTGTCTTTACAGTTGTTTATACTTATCAAAACCTCGAGTAATTTCCTGGTTATTTATTAAATATATCCTGTATTACTTTTCATTGTTATAAGACTTTAATTTTAGAATATATTTTGGCTATTACATCGTTAAACTCTATTATTTTCCTTGAAGATTACTTCTGAAACTTGCATCTATATCTGCCATAGATATTATACCTATCCTTTCAAGATTATTTTCACACATGAAAGTTCGTTTGCTTTTCTTATTATAAACCTTCTTCAGTAATTATAGTTGCGATACTTCTATTGTCATCCTCTTCAACCCCCAATGCCTGTATGACCTCCATCCCCTTCTGACCTTTGTCACGGGTCTGACGCCATTTAAACTTTAAGTAATTCCCCGTAGGGAAGAGGGGAAGGGACAAAAAATAGATTGTACTTAAGTTATAGTTGTTGCAACAATGAACGTTCAACTGTCATTCTTGGCAGTTTCATAGTTATCGAATGCAGGCTTGCAGCAATTAGCAAATATTTATATATATATATATATATATATATATATATATATATATATATATATATATATATATATATATATATACAGTATATATATATAGATATATATATGTATATATATATATGTGTGTGTATATACATTTATTTATATATATATATATATATATATATATATTATATATAAATATATATATTTTTGTACACACATACGTACATATATATATATATATATATATATATATATATATATATATATATATATATATATACAGTATATATATATGTACACACATACGTACATATATATATATATATATATATATATATATATATATATATATATATATATATATATATGTGTGTGTGTATCTGTGTTTGTATATATATATATATAATATATATATATATATATATATATATATATATATATATATATACATATACATATATATATATATATATATATATATATATATATATATATATATATGTGTATATACTGTATAAGTAAATACTTTCGCCTCGAATTAACAATGGGAACATTTACAGTATATACATATATTGAACCATATATATGCTTTTAATGTTGAGTCTATTTTATCTTTAGAATAACGGAAACTAATATATTGTAGAGTTCCTGCTTTCACGAAGGTTCGAATATATACATTTTAGGGCAATTTTGTACTAAAGTATTCACATTATTCACTCGGCTATGAATATAAATATAACTACATTTTTAATGTGCTGTCGAAATACCGGTTCTGTACTTAGAATCGAAATCATCCCTTATAAATCTGTTAGATTATCATGTTGATTAGAAAGGACTTAATTTTCTTTGAAGAATAATTATTGTTTGGAATTTTAGTTGGTTGGCATAATCTACTCTTGTGTTATTTATGTACAGGACTATAATGAAAAAGAACTGGAAAATACATCCAAATAATAGCAAAGAAAGACCCAAATACGTATTATTGATCTCTTGAGGTCTGGGGTTTATAATTTAATGAACGCCCCATTGTGCTCGGTTCTCATCGGTGGGTTATAAGGAGTTTAGCAAAAGACTGCTCCGCAATGGGGAACGCATATTGAACGCGTATTAGCTTCGAATACTTAAATCTTATTATGCTGCATCATTAATCGGGTTAGCGAAAGAATACCCGCTCCCCCCCTCTTGATAACCAGTGTGTTCTAGATTGTTGATTTAATTTTCCTGAGTGGGCGTGCGGTAGGACTTCCAGTGGGCGTGTGGGGTACGACGGAGGACCCTCGACGGAGTCCTAGTTGCAATTGGCGAATTGTAGGTGGCTTACGTCAGTTTTTTTTTTTTTTTATTCTTTCAAGATTTTCAGGAATGGAAAATACGATATCTTATCAAGTTTATATATTTATTTGCTAAATTTTGTCTGTTGTTTGGAGAAAAT
>NC_090736.1:1145359-1172923 GCF_036898095.1 Palaemon carinicauda | reverse complement strand
TCATTCTACCTGACAACCACCATTGCCACGTCTTTTAGAGTGATGACCTCTCTTTCTCTCTCTCTCTCTCTCTCTCTCTCTCTCTCTCTCTCTCTCTCTCTCTCTCTCTCTCTCTCTTTCTCTCTGCCAGTCTCGACCCTTGAAAGAGTTCAAACCAAAGGGAGGAGTCAAGGAAGCAATACGCCAGGAAGAAACAGAAAGCTCAAACAGTATTTCTTGTATTGAACGTATTGCATTTACGCGCGTATATGGCTCGTGAATTTGCAAAAACAGTCATTATATATATGTACACACACACACACATATATATATAAATATATATATATATATATATATATATATATATATATATATATATATATATATATATATATATATATATATATGTGTGTGTGTGTGTGTGTGTGTATGCGGTCTCGTGTAAGCGTATAATTATTCATCTTTATCATAATTGTCATTTGTACTTGCAAAGCGTATTTGGGTTTATATACAATCAATTACAGGATGAGGGAGATCTATATATTTGAAATATTTTATGCGCTCAACACCTTTAAAGATAATAGTGCAAAGTTTATCTGGTTTTCGTGAGCAATTGGTGCTTATGTTTCTTGACACAGTTCTACTCTTACATCAATGATTGACAAATGGCATGTGAGGCGTGATGAGATTATGGGTTTTTTTTTTATTATTGAAGGGAATATTTTAAAAGGATTTTTTACGCTTCTAGTATTTTTTTAAAGTTTTGAATAGTCCGCTAGCGTGTGAATGTGGGTGAAGAGAGCATTTCTTTCATATCCTTTTATAGGGATATATGTTTTGAGTGTGTATATCGTATACATTTGCCAAAAATCAGTTTATCCTTCTTTCATTGCTTTTAAATGAGTGTATGTCACACATGCCGCTGCTGTGAATTCTCAAAGGTTAATAGAAATTATTTACAACAGTTGTAATAGGTAGTAGGTTGGCCAGGGCACCAGCCATCCGTTGAGATACTACCGGTAGAGAGTTATGGAGGTCCTTTGATTGCCAGACTATATTATATTGAATCCTTCTCTCTGGTTACGGTTAATTTTCTCTTTGACTACATTTACACCAAATAGTCTGACCTATGTTTTACATATTCTCCTGTGTTCTCATACACCTGACAACACTGAGATTACCAAACAATTCTTCTTGCTCTCAAAGAGTCAAGGTTAAGGGGTTAACTACTGCAATGTAATTGTTCATTGGCTACTTTCCTCTTGGTAAGGGTAGAAGACTCTTTTAACTATGGTAAGCAGATCTAGGAGAAGGACACTCCGAAAACAAACCATTGTCCTCTAGTCTTGGGTTGTGCCATAACTTCTGTACCATGGTCTTCCACTGTTTTGGGTTATAGTACTCTTGTTGAGGGTACACTCGGGCACATTATTCTATGTTATTTCTCTTCCACTTGTTTCGTTAAAGTTTTTATAGTTTGTATAGGAAATATTTATTTTAATGTTACTGTTCTTAAAATATTTTATTTTTTCCTAGTTTACTTTCCTCACTGGGCTATTTTCCCTGTTGGAGCCCTGGCTTATAGCATCCTGCTTTTCCAACTAAGGTTGTAGCTCAGCAAATAATAATAATAATAATAATATAACGATCTCTACTCCTCATGACAAAACTAAACAATTGTTCATTAACACAATTTTAATCAAGATATGGCATTTATTTACACCTACTATATTTTGGATATTTTATTTCCCAAGTGAATTTTTGATTTGGGATTAGTTTCTTGCTTTTTATGTCCTTATTCCAGGGGTATTGATAAGATCCTAAATGTATTTCTTTTGCGTAGCGAAAGTATCAGTCCTGTGACTAAGCCCAATATAATTAATTTAGCCTTTAATAAAGTTTTGTCCAACAAAGCCTATATTATGTATATCCTGCGAATATTTCTTTATTAATTTCTGGTATTTATAGCCACTCCTCTTTTATTATTATTTTTTTCATCCTATTGGATTATATAAATTTTATTCTTGAAAGTTACAAAACTTATTATTATGAAGAACATTTCATTGAATCTCTCTCTCTCTCTCTCTCTCTCTCTCTCTCTCTCTCTCTCTCATTTTATTTAACATTTCTTTTCTCTTCGGTTATCCTTAAAGGATAACGTAACTAATAATTAGTTTTCTATTACGCTGTGTTTCTTGTATTATCCTTTCTTAGTGATGGAGGAAAAGAGGGAGGTTTATTTTGCACTTAATCTTTATTGAGAACTTTTTTTTCAAGATCTTCATTGCCAACGTTATTATCTCACGATTACAAAGGCCTGGGAATCATCATCAAATACTCGGAAGAAGTAAGGGTTATCTTTCCTTTACCGAGATCCATTTGAACTTTCAGGTCAAGATTTGATATATTTGGTAACTTTATATAAATATTTCATTTTTTTCTATACTTCAATCTTGTCAATCTTGTAGTTAAATCGTTTTTAGTTAAGCATTCATCTTGTTTTCAACTCTAGGTGCTTTCATCTTTCATGTATCTATCCCTGTATTTACACAGAAAGTATTTTACTCTCAAGACGTCTTGTATTATGTTACTTTTTAATAATGTACGAAGAGAACCTAACAAACGTTCTCACTTGTGGGCAATTTTACCCTCCCTTAGTGGAGGGTCAAACGTCACAGCTGTTCCCACTGATGGAATAAAAACTTAATAATCGGTTGTAAGCGAGATGGGTTTATGAGAGTAACACTTCGCTCGGAAGAAGAAATTGGTCAAATTATAGACGTCCTCACCAGAAATGGCTAGTTGTGAAGACTCCGTGTCCGCACAGCTGTCTTAAGCAATTCTTCCATGGACTGCTAATGGCCCAATTGTTTAGTTGATGCTCTGGATATGCAACATCAGCTGCTTTGAGGGATTTGTTTGTTATTACAGTGGGTCATAAGTGTAGGAGATAGTTAGAGGGAAAAGGGTAATTAAGACTAATGCCCAACTATAGTTTCGTTAGGCTAGATCATACCAGCCAGGTTGTGGTGGCCGAGTGGTAGCGTCCTTGCCTGGTGATTGCCAGATTGGGGTTCGAGTCCCGCTCAAACTTGTTAGTTCTTTTGGTCGCTGCAACCTCGCCGTCCTTGTGAACTGAGGATGGGGGTTTGGGGGAGCATATAAGTCTATCTGCTGAGTCATCAGCAGCCATTGCCTGGCCCTCCTTTGTCCTAGCTTGGGTGGAGAAGGGGCTTGGGCGCTGATCATATCGAATATGGTCAGTCTATAGGGCATTGTCCCTTGCCTCTGCCATTCATGAGCGACCTTTAAACCTTTAAAAGACCTTTAAATCATTAAGTGCCTGTTTACACATGTACTGTATGTTGACATGCGAAGTCACAATGTCTTTCGACGTTAGTGTGCTACATGCAAACACGTGTCAACGCCAAATAAATTGAGAAACGTAAATGCAGTTTTTCTGTTAACCTGAAAATTATCTGGAGCTCAGATTTTCGGATGAGTTGGCGTCTTCGATTCTTGGACGCTAGTTAGATATTATTTGTTCCTTATAGACATGTATATGCATGTTATATATAAATCAAGAGAGAGAGAGAGAGAGAGAGAGAGAGAGAGAGAGAGAGAGAGAAATATGCAAATTGAAAGAATTCTTATCGCATATCTCTTGGTCGTGTAACTGTCAATTTCATAATTGCAAACAGCGTGTTGAGTTTCATGTTATGACAACGGTAACGCGAATATTGATACAGGTGGCCGTGTTTGCCTTAGTTTATAAGTTATCCTTCAGGAAGTGACACTGGAACATCGATCGTATTTATTTTTCTGCCTCGTACATAAACTGATCCAGCTTTAAAAAGAGGAGCGAATGTTATTCTGTTGTTTCTCAGAATTTGGCCAAACCTGGGAACCATATGTACGTTCTGCGCATTCCTTGTTTTCCACGCGCGTGCGCGCACACACACACACACACATATATATATATATATATATATGTATGTGTATATGTATGACTTATGTAACTATGTATGTATGCGTGTGTTCTTGAGTAAGTTATTATTATTATTATTACATCAAGAAAGATAAACTAACTTCTCAACTTGTCTCACTTTTAGTTACTCTTCCTCCTTTATTCATAAACGTAGGATCTACTCAGGAAATATTTGAAGAAACTTAAACCATCCTAGGTGGAATTGGAATCCCATCATCTAAAATTAAAGTAAAGCTGCCGTGAACCACAAAGCCACAAAGGAGAACAACATCTATTGCTGTATTACTAAACACGAAGCAGACCCATCCTTACCATTGTAACATGTTTTAGACATTTTTTATTATATCATCATTATCTCCTCCTACGCATATTGACGCAAAGGACCTCGGTTAGATTTCGCCAGTCATCTCTATCTTGAGCTTTTAAATCAATACTTCTCCATTCATCATATTCATCATGTAGGCCTGGGTCTTCCAACTCTTCTAGTGCCTTGAAGTGTGTGTGTGTGTGTGCGCGCGCATGCGTGCGCTCTTTAGACAGTATCACTCTGTAATACAGTAAATACATTGATGAGATGACACTAATGTATTCGTTTCAATGATTTTATTTATAAGTTCTTTCTTACATTTTCCACAAGGATTCAATATTTACGCTCGAATGGTAAGCTTATGTAAAAATGTGAAAAATTAACGAAGCTATGAGGTCATCGTTGAATTAATATAAAAAACATATTCTTGTATTCCATGTAAATGTTCTGTCTGTCTGTATAGACTGCCTTACCTTGTGTAAGACCCGGGCTCTTGAATGTAAATGTTATATAAGACAAGTTTCAAAATTGTTAGAGACATCATGTAGATAATTGCTGGCTTTTGAAGGTATCGGCAATCTAATAACTTTTCATTTTATTGCGTCTACGCGTCTGATAATTACTTAATAGCTTTCTGGTGTCTCAGTTATTTGCGTTTCTTATTTGAATGAAGTATATTACCGTTATTTGGATAGGCTTGTTTTCTTGGGTTTCTAATTATTTAGTTTTAATGAATGTTATCACTTAATAATTGTTTCTAGGTCTTGCTTAGTGCTTACGTTTTCTTATACGATACTACAGTCTTGGCTTTGAATTTCCATGTTTGATGGTGTACTCAAATATACTTTAGCTCTTTATTATTGGTGATGGTGGGAGACTATACACACACACACATATATATATATATATATGTGTGTATGTGTGTGTGTGGTGTGTGTGTGTGTAAATATACATATATATATATATATATATATGTGTGTGTGTGTGTGTGTGTGTGTATTCTCCCACCATCAGCAATCCGCAGTGGCCAGCGTGATCAAAATTGGCCAAACCCCAGACATTATTTATATATATATATATATATATGTATATATATATGTGTGTATATATATATATATATATGTATATATATATATATGTGTGTATATATATATATATATATATGTGTGTGTGTGTGTGTGTGTGTGTAACCCTAGCTGGAAAAGCAGTGTATGTATTTTTAGTTCTTTTCAATGCTGTTTATGATATATATACCTTCAAATCGTTTTTATTGTTTAAAGATTTAAATTTTTGCCTAGGTCAGTTATTTCTGCAATCATATGTTAGTATGCACATTGTATTGAAAGGAAGCTTCCCATGCGAGGTTAAAAGCCTTTAGCTTTGTTACCTGACAATGTTTGCTGGTCATAGTTAGTAATTATGTGTATGTAAAATCAGTTTACATATAGCATTCTGTATATGTTAATTAAAAGTTGTGTCTTTTTGGAAGAATGGAGGCAAAGCTCCTCATATGGTTTTCGAAAGAATAATATATTTTAGAGAATTCATCTGGTTTTAGATAAAAAACAATTAGTAAGTTACCCCCAAGAGTTGAGCCTAAGATCAAGTGCAGAGGCCGTATTTGCAATCAGATCAAAAAGAGTTTGCTTGAAAGCAAATAGGGGTCAGGACTACGGCAAAAGTACCAACAAAAAGCTAAAGCAGTCTCTTTTCCACTCTCGTATACCAATCGTGGCAATAATAAGTAACGGAAAGCTGAAATAAAAAAAGGGATGATCTGGGTAGAGCAGTGTTATTATAGGGGGCCGGGTGAGGATGAGGGCTGAGCACTTTAGTGGGATTGATAACTAGGGTCACGGCGGCGAATTAGAGGGCATGAATAAGGGGGGTCGGGCGTAGGGCTATGGTAAGGTAAGGAAGGGGGGGGGGGGGTTTGTAAGGGAAGGTCCACGTAAGGTAAAAGAGACGCGTCGGAGACCGTGACATTGGGCAAGTTTTTGCTGCCGCCACTTCTACATTACGGGAGCCCGCGGTTTACGGCATCACCCCCCCCCCTCCTCCCTCTCCCTCTCCCTTCCCCCTCCCCCCTCCCCCCTTCCTCTCCCTTCCCCCTCCCCCCCTTCTTCTCCCTTCCCCCTCCCCCTTCCTCTCCCCTCACTCCTCACCCTTCCTTCTACACCCACGTTTTTGTATCCCTCTTTTACTATCTTTCTAATTATTTCCGCCTTCGGGTTATGAAGTTTAATGGGTTTTAATGCGGCTCGAATGCGTTTTAACCCGTCTACCGAGTGGGGGTTTTAAATTACCACAGGTGAGTATTACTCTTGAAATATCCCTTTAGCCTTTTAATTCGAGTTTTGACGAAATGGAATTTTTCTACTTCATTTAATTTCTATTTTTTTGTAATGACTGGAATGTGATACGAGCAAAACTTTAATTCGTTGGCGGATGGTTCTCTCTCTCTCTCTCTCTCTCTCTCTCTCTCTCTCTCTCTCTCTCTCTCAAAACTAGCGTGCGTCGAAGTAATGTAGCTGTTTCGCACAAAGACTATCAATTTGTGGGATTCAAGTTTAGAAAGTTTTTTATTAAAGTTAATGCATTATTCCTATTAAAACTCCTGTCAATACCCACCAAGGCTGAATGAAATGATTGTAGTGAAGTCTGAGCTTTGAAAAGGGCTATATAATCGGAGATAGTGGTTTCATTTGCAAGTCGTTCATATTCGTAGCAGCTGAATATAGTCTTGATAAAATCTTTTGATGCTTGATATTGGAATCAATTCTCTCTCTCTCTCTCTCTCTCTCTCTCTCTCTCTCTTATATATATATACATATATATGTATGTATATATATGTATATATATATATATATATATATATATGTGTGTGTGTGTGTGTGTGTGTGTGTGTGTATGTGTGATGGTGCGCGTGTGCAAATAAAAATAAGAATATTACCATCTACCCAAGAGGGAAGTGCGTTGTGAAAAAATTAAATTTGTATACTTTGTTAATTGGTAATACCGCGTATAGAAAACTAATGAATTTTGTTATTTGTTGTCATTTTATGGCCAATTTAAAAACTTGAAAGTGTTAATATCAGAAATAATTTAAACTACGATATTTTTGGTCTTTGTAAGTGATAAAAATAATTTTCGCTACAGTAATAAGGATAAATTCGTTATGGGAATTATTGCAGATGTTTTAACATTGATTTTCTATGAATTTATGTATGTTCTGTCATTTTATTATATTCAAAGAGATGCTTGATTTGTTTCCTGCTTTTTCAACCATTCCACCCACCTTCACAGTTAAATGGAATATGAAACTTCCATATTGTCCTTTTCGCTGACCTGCATAGCAATGGCGAAGTGAGAATGCTTACGCAAATGGAGATTTCCGCTTCGATGCTATTTTGGTTAACTGATTTCTCTCTCTCTCTCTCTCTCTCTCTCTCTCTCTCTCTCTCTCTCTCTCTCTCCTCTCTCTCTCTCTCTCTCTCTCTCATGAATAGAAATATAATACAGTAACCAGTCTCTCTCTCTCTCTCTCTCTCTCTCTCTCTCTCTCTCTCTCTCTCTCTCTCTCTCTCTCTCTCTCTCTCTCTCATGAATAGAAATATAGTACAGTAACCAGCATTTGATCCCTGAGCAGGCGAGGAGGGACGAACTATAGTAAATTATGAAGGAAAGTTTATAGTTGTCAGTTGACTTTTTATTGGTAAAGCCGAAGTGGAGAGTATAGAGAAAATACTACAAACCTGAGTGAAATCATTCATAAGATATTCACGAGATGTTCTCTCTTGGCACATTGGTGCTTTTGCCAATTCGGCGAACTCATTAACTAAATGTTGACCATAATTATACATTTAATTGTATATACGATGAGGGTGATTGCAATAGGTTTCAGGCATACTTACGTCCATTAATAGAATAGTGGTTTATCTTGACTGCATGAAATTTGATGTCTGGTCAAGATTCATGTTACCAGTTAATAGCTGATAGCATAGTATTATCTAAAGAATCAGGTTATAGTTTTATCTATTTTATTAATTTATTCACTTGATAATTATTTTGCTTAGGGATTAAGTACAGACTACTTCAATATCAGGTTCCCTTTACCCGTCAACCTTTGGACAGGAAATTGAATCATTATGATTTTTTTTTTTTTTTTTTTTTATGAATTGATTTAAGACTTATTGCATACCATTTCAAGTTGATCTTTTGAGGGGGATTTGATAACAGAACTTCTTCCAGGTAATAAGTGTTATGATTTCGTAATGTATGATTTCTTTAAATATATTTTTTATTTCACAATTGAGTGTGAATGACTGTCAGGTTGAAGAAAGATTTTTTTTTTTCATTTTATCGGTGAAAACTTTACTATGAATTAGATGTGATCGAAAATAATGCGTTGATGTTTTCGAGAGAATAATATTCTGTAATCTCTGTCTTTGTGACAGTCATTTTCAATATTAGACCATTCTTTGGAATTCCTTCTTTCTGAGTCATTACAGTTATTTATACTTATTAAAACTTCGAGTAATTTCCTGGTTATTTATTAAATGTATCCTGTATTACTTTTCATTGTTATAAGACTTTGATTTTAGAATATATTTTGGCTATTACATCGTTAAATTCTATTATTTCCCCTGAAGACTAGCTCTGAAACTTGCATTTATATCTGCTATAGATATTATATGTATCCTTTCAAGATTATTTTCACACATGAAAGTTCGTTTGCTTTTCTTATTATAAACCTTCGTCAGTAATTACAGTTGCGATACTTCTATTGTCATCCTCTTCAACCCCCAATGCCTGTATGACCTCCATCCCCTTCTGACCTTTGTCACGGGTCTGACGCCATTTAAACTTTAAGTAATTCCCCGTAGGGAAGAGGGGAAGGGACAAAAAATAGATTGTACTTAAGTTATAGTTGTTGCAACCATGAACATTCAACCATCATTCTTGGCAGTTTCATAGTTATCGAATGCAGGCTTGCATCAATTAGCAAATATTTATTTATATATATATATATATATATACAGTATATATATATATATAGATATATATATGTATATATATATGTGTGTGTATATACATTTATTTATATATATATATATATATGTACACACATACGTACATATATATATATATATATATGTACACACATACGTACATATATATATATATATATATATATATATATATGTACACACATACGTACATGTATATGTGTATATGTATATATATACAGTATATATATATATATATATATATATATATATATATATATATATATGTGTGTGTGTGTGTGTATACTGTATAAGTAAATACTTTCGCCTCGAATTAACAATAACATTTACAGTATATACATATATTGAACCATATATATGCTTTTAATGTTGAGTCTATTTTATCTTTAGAATAACTTTTAATGTTGAGTCTATTTTATCTTTAGAATAACGGAAACTAATATATTGTAGAGTTCCTGCTTTCACGAAGGTTCGAATATATACATTTTAGGGCAATTTTGTACTAAAGTATTCACATTATTCACTCGGCTATGAATATAAATATAACTACATTTTTAATGTGCTGTCGAAATACCGGTTCTGTTCTTAGAATCGAAATCACCCCTTATAAATCTGTTAGATTATCATGTTGATTAGAAAGGACTTAATTTTCTTTGAAGAATAATTATTGTTTGGAATTTTAGTTGGTTGGCATAATCTACTCTTGTGTTATTTATGTACAGGACTATAATGAAAAAGAACTGGAAAATACATCCAAATAATAGCAAAGAAAGACCCAAATACGTATTATTGATCTCTTGAGGTCTGGGGTTTATAATTTAATGAACGCCCCATTGTGCTCGGTTCTCATCGGTGGGTTATAAGGAGTTTAGCAAAAGACTGCTCCGCAATGGGGAACGCATATTGAACGCGTATTAGCTTCGAATACTTAAATCTTATTATGCTGCATCATTAATCGGGTTAGCGAAAGAATACCCGCTCCCCCCTCTTGATAACCAGTGTGTTCTAGATTGTTTATTTCATTTTCCTGAGTGGGCGTGCGGTAGGACTTCCAGTGGGTACGACGGAAGGACCCTCGGCGGAGTCCTAGTTGCAATTGGCGAATATTTTTTTTTTTTTTTTTTTTTTTTTTTTTTTTTTTTTTTTTTTTTTTTTTTTTGTTTGGAGAAAATAGGGTCATCTCATAAAAAGTCATGTGCTTATGTACTTAAAATAATTTTTTTATTTTATTGTTTTCAATCTTTTATTCTCATAACCTCTCATATGATTTGATTACTGCTCTATTCAGTTTAATGTTTTATATATATTTTGTTTATGCTAGTGAAGAAGTTAACGCTTCATTCTTCACGTCTTCAGTATTAGTTATAATACAATTCGAAATCGAGTTGTTTTTCGTAGTTTTCCTTAAGGAATATGTGAAAATTTCTGTAATAACTGAATAGCGTGAGAAGTAGATATTATGACGGTTGACAAGTAGTAAATAGAATTAGGAATCAATATATAGTGGTTGGGTTAATTCAGTTAACTGGTTGCTTTTATGAGTCGCAAGTTAAGTGTATAAGTAATACAATATTAATTGAAATTAATAAACCCCATTTGAATCGTAACTTGAGTGTATAAATAATACAATATTAATAGAAAAAAATAAATCTCATTTGAGTCGTAAGTTAAATGTATAATACAATATTAATAAGAAGCAGCTCTTCTAGGAAAAGGACACTCCAAAATCAAACCATTGTTCTCTAGTCTTGGGTAGTGTAGTAGCCTCTGTACCATGGTCTTCCACTGTCTTGGGTTAGAGATCTCTTGCTTGAGGGTACACTCGAGCACACTATTTTATCTTGTTTCTCTTCCTCTTGTTATTTTCAAGTTTTTATAGTTTATTTAGGAAAGATTTATTTTAATGATATTATTGTTCTTGAACTTCTATTGTAGTTTTTTGTTATTTCCTTTCCTCACTGGGCTATTTTCCCTGTTAGAGCCCTTGGGCTTATAGCATTCTGATTTTCTAACTAGGGTTGTAGTTTAGCAAGTAATAATAGTAATTATAATAATAATAATGTTTATGCAATTATTGTTCTTAAACCTCTTTTGTAATTTTTTGGTTATTTCCTTTCCTCACTGGGCTATTTTCCGTGTTGGAGCCCTTGGGCTTATAGCATCCTGATTTTCCAACTAGGGTTGTAGTTAAGTAAGTAAGTAAGTAAGTAAGTAAGTAAGTAAGTAAGTAAGTAAGTAAGTAATAATAATAATAATAATAATAATAATAATAATAATAATAATAATAGATAAACCCCATTTAATGAAAGGTGTCTGGTCTTGATTATAGGCCTATTGGGAATGCGATGTCTGGTTGCCAGACAGGTCACACTTCTAGGGGAAGGGGTCCTGAATAGGCCAGGCCGGATGGTACGCCAGAATAGTGGAGGCGGAGAGAGGGCAAGGGGGCCAACCGCGATTGTGCCATGCTAGGGTCAATAGGTATTGCTGCTATAAAGGAATGAGGAAATTGAGGAGAGTCGGTGGAGCTCGTAATAGTCTCTCTCTCTCTCTCTCTCTCTCTCTCTCTCTCTCTCTCTCTCTCTCTCTCTCTCTCTCTCTCTCTCTCTCTCTCTCTCTCAAATGAAAGATTGACTGAATTAGCTGTAGAACGTATAGCTTATCTCTCTCTCTCTCTCTCTCTCTCTCTCTCTCTGCGTGTTTAAACATTTAATTTGAATTAGTTGTAGAACATATAACTTGTATTTTTTTTTTCGAAATTTATACGTAGGTTCATATAATTAAGAATGTATGTTCTTAATTGATTTCTTAGTATAACGTGCCATATTGTATTTTTGGCACATGAACAAAAATAAGATAGATTTTACAAGTCTTGTAGAATATTCATAAATGAGTAGGTGCTCAGAAATGAATGTCAAAATTCAGGCTGAACTTGGACCAATCACAAGAATTAATTATCTTTTGTTTCTTTTCTTTTTTTTTATCTTCGAGCTATTTATTCATATCATTATTCGTATTGTAATCCCCCTTATCGGCTCGTAATATGGTTCATCGATCGGGGCCTGCTCCCTTTTATATGTTTGTTGTCAATAATTTATTGTAAAGTTATTTCCTTATGATTTTAGCTTTTCTTACACTAATACTGGTTATTAATCTTTTTATTTTGCCGTTGTGGTTGAAGACATTTTCAACATTTTCAACATAAAGTACACTAAGCATAACAGTAAGCTTGTAACTTATAGGTAAAGGGGATATTTTCATTCAAAGATTGCCTGTATATTTCAAAAGCTCATAATTTATTTTGGTTAATTAATTTACAAATTAAAATCATATTAATGGGATGCTTGATACAAAACATTTATTCCGTAGCCATTGTAAACACCTTAGGAGACATTGAATTAGTTTGATATTTTATGTTTTCATGTAAAAGATCATGGAATATTTAGTGTATGTTTCATTTAGTTTAGTTAGAACAATTAGTGCGCATAATTAAAATAAATGCGAATACTTTCGGAATATATTATTTTCAGAAATGAAAAAGTACAGAGTTTTTATTGTATTGTATATTAAAATAGTACTCAGGTCAAAATTAAGATTTATTTAGGGTAAATATTCTCACTAGCATCAAGATACTTATATCACCATGCTCGTTTTCTCTGACCAAGACTTCAATACCTGTCACCTTTGGTTATGGATTGGTAGTTATCGCACGAAAAGGATCTATTTTTTCTTTATTATGTGGCAGAGACCTAGAAAGAATGAAAAATTTTGCTAATCTTATTGCAGAACTTTCTCTGGCACACCTTACTCCAAAGAAGTGCACCCTGTCACACCCTTGCTTCGCGGCGTTAAGCAAACAGGCACTAGGAAGAGATACCAGAGGCAAACATAGGAACTCGCCAAGCAGTATGGATGTGGCTGAGTGCATTTCTTCAGAGCTAGGTGTCCCAAGAATTCTTGTGTCCGACTGTACACGGGAAAGCGGTAAAGTCAACCTTCCAAAAGGGGGACATGTCAAACATTCATTATCTTGTGAATATTCCCATGAAATTAGTTATGAATTTTATATTGAACCGATAAGTCGGCAGAAAACTGATGGGGAGGTCCAGGCAATACATCAGGAAAAATAATATCGTTAGGTCCCAGGTAATTTTTAATGATACTTGAAGGATATAATGTTATCTTGCAAGCAATATGAATTAGGTAAACAGGTGAAAGACAAAAAAATGATTTGGAAATTCCAAGATGGTTCGTTAATTCTTTTTATTTACGAGGTATTTTTAGCATGACCAAGTTAAAAAGAATAACAAATGTACGAATTATATAAACACATAAATGCTAAAAATTAATACTAAAATTCCAAGATGGTTTATTATTAAATTAAACACAAATTCTTTTTAGTTACAAGGTAATTCTATCCAGACCAGGAATAACAAATCCAGGATAATATTGGTAAGAAAAAAGTCCATTCCTCCTTTACAGCTTCTCAGACCTGACTGTGACCTACTGTGGCTCACACGGGCAATTGGTTATTACAGATAAGTTTCTCAGTTGCCGGGAATTTCTTAATCAAGCTGGAAGGTTATATAGCCTGACCTGTGACTTGTGTAACGAACACGGTCGCCCTTTAGACCTCGGGGTGCGATATACTGTACTGTACTGTATATCGGGGTGCCTGGTACCATAGCTAATGCTGTTGACTATTCAAGTTAACCCTTGTGCCTTATTTTGGGATATATATATATATATATATATATATATATATATATATATATATAGAGAGAGAGAGAGAGAGAGAGAGAGAGAGAGAGAGAGAGAGAGAGAGAGAGTGTAGTTGTATATAGATTTCACAATACTCACGTATTTAATTTTTGAAAAGGTGTCTTCTGAAATGTATTACGGTTCGTTGCGATTCGAGGGATGAAGCATCAAGAAAACACACACACATGCGTACATATGTATGTGTTATATGTGTATATATATATATATATATATATATATATATATATATATATATATATATATATATATACACACAGACACACACATCAGAAACGTGGAGCCTTACTAAAGCTTGAGAACATTAGCTAATTACAGGTCAGAGAGCTATGGAAAGAATAATGACGGAAATAACACTAAGAGACAGAAAGAGAGCAACATGGATACGAGAGCAATCTAAAGTAGATGATATTCTAACAACATGTAAGGAAAAGAAATGTACATGGGCAGGACATATAATGAGAATGACTGACAATAGATGGACATTAAGAATAACAGAATGGGTCACAAGATATGGACAATAAGAATAACAGAATGGGTCATAATAGATGGACATTAAGAATAACAGACTGGGTCCCTAGAGATTGTAAAAGAAGTAGAGGAAGGAAGAGAAGGTGATGGATTGGCAAACTAAGAAATTTTGTGGGTGTGAACTGTCATAGAAAGACCACAAACAGACGTAAGTGGAAGGACATGTCCGAGGCCTTTGTTCTGCAAGGGATTAGTAATGGCTGATGGTGATACCGATATATATGCATATTAATTTACTTCTATAAATTGTATACACCTATATTTTAATATATAATCATATTTATGTAAATATATAAATGATATATATCTGCATTTGCACAAAATGTATTTCTCAAACCTTACATATGCATATATCGTAAATTATTTTTATAACCAATGTTAGTAATGGAGTCTTTAAGTTTGTTTGGATTTTGTCTAAAGGTCTCTCTTTTCATCCTCTGTCTGGTATTCGTTTAAAGGACTTTCTTAGTTTGCTCTCAGTTAAAAGGATGTCTTTGTTCCTCTTGTTTGCATCATTAGAGGAGGTTGTTTTTAGTTCCCTTGTTAGACCCTTATCTCAAGGTCAGTTCAATTCTCACGTCCCCGATTGAAGTCAAGATTTTTTGTTGATGTTGCTCTCAAGAATTTCATTCTTTCTCTAAAGTTAGTAATATCAAATGAATCATGAGATGAAATTGGAATTCATCATTGGCTTTTGATAATTAGGTATACGATATTAGATGTAATTTTCCCTGTTGGAGCCCCTAGGCTTATAGCATCCTGCTTTTCCAACTAGGGTGGTAGCTTAGCTAATAATAATAATAATAATAATAATAATAATAATAATAATAATTTATGTAATTAGAATTCATCATTAACTGTTGATAATTAGGTATACGATATTACTATTACCAACAAGACCTATTACCAACTATTACTAACGTCACTAATTGAAATCAAGGTTTCTTGCCTATGTTGCTCTCAAGAATTTTATTTTATCACTAAAGTTAGTAATATAAAATGGAATCATTAGATGTAATTGGTATTTATCATTGGCTTTTGATAATTTGATATACAATATTACTTTTACCAACTGGACTATCAGTATAGGAAAAAGCATGCTATTGCAGTTCATACTAATACCAGTGCCATTACCGCAAATTGGGATAATAAAGTCAGTTATCGTGCAAAATCCTATCGATGGTAAATTGGAAATATATCATCAACATTACTCATCGCTCTACAGCTGATGACATAGAAATAACTGGCAGATCTATTAACTGCCGCGCTAATTGAATTATTTCATTTAGACAATGAGTTGTGTTTAACACAGATTAAAACTTGAATAGATACCAGCTGCAGTGTGAGGAGAGAGAGAGAGAGAGAGAGAGAGAGAGAGAGAGAGAGAGAGAGAGAGATTTACTAAATTGTCAATGCGCTGAAGTAGATCTAGTATAGATTTATGGGTGGTGTATATATACCTTGCATATGCATCTAGGATGTAATATTGTAATTGTTTTATGGTTATACCATAGAATGGGATCTGAAGGATGATATTATTTAAATTAAAGGTGCATTGTTGCATATGTATAGAACATTTATAGCACATCTGTCAAAGATGATATATCGCATCTGTATAGAACATGTAGGCTAATAGGGTGCCCGTACCAAAGTTTTTTTTTATATAAAAGATTTACTACTGTAAGCTATTTTCATCAGCCAGCACTAGCGTTTCATGTGTATCAAAGATGAGCTACATTTGTAATGAAAATAAATTACATTTTTCTCTAAGTTTTTAAAGAATAGTCGTTTCTAATATTGGTTTATTCTCGTATATACCTGTATACGTGCAGTTGTGGCTACACGACAACTCGATTGCATCAGAAATGTCGGAGGTGGTATATTTTTTGCCATAGGGCGTGAAACATTAATACGTGACCCGTGATATGAGAAACCGTACCGTTAATTACATTAATAATCGTCGTAATGAGCCCTGCGCTCTCTCATGCAGGAAGCTGTTGCCAGGGGGCGTTCGCAAAGGACGTCCCTAGGATATTTTCCGGGACGGGGACCTTTCCCTGACAACGCAGATAAGAGTTGGGGGGGGGGGGGGGGGATGTGGTCTCGTGTTTTCTCACGTTAATCTTATTTTCTTCGTTCTTATTTTGTCTTTCGTGTCTCCCTGCTTTGTTCTGCTTGGAGGATGTAGTTTGTCCGGTGCTTTGTCTTGCTCTGTTCGTTGCTCTGCCTTACTTTGCGATCCAGGTGCTAGAGACCCGGGGTCGTGAGAGAATAGGCTTTTGTGATTTACGAGGGTCTGTTCTTAACGACAGGAAATATGAAAAAGGAATTAAGACAATAGATAGTGGATCTTCTAGGTAATGATACTGATTGTGATGAAATAATGATGGTGATAATAATGATTAACTTGCAAATTACTTGAAGATTATGTAATTAAATATCAGAACATGTTCATCGAATAATAATAATAATAATAATAATAATGATAATAATAATGATAATAATAATAATAATGATAATAATAATAATCGACAGATATCTAAGTTCCATAAGAAAAAATTATAATCAAATTTAGACCCTTAAAATAGTAAATGAAATTTATTTGAGTAAGTTTATTGCGTGATATCATCAGCATTTTCATTATTTTAATAATTGATCAGAGTATATCCAGTCATAATTATCTTAAAGTAATTTACAAGTTTATTATCGCTATTATTATGATTCCTGGATCACTAAGCTGATTCTTCTTACGGTAGCAAGGTGTTAAACCAGGGAATGAGTCGTGGGACTGACTAGCTTTTTTTGTTCCCGTGATCCAGTCAATCAATCCATCGCAAGAGGTGTTAATTAAGGGGCCGGTAGGTGTCATGTTCTCTCCGCGGTTTGACAGATTGCAACTTCTCTCCCACAATACTGTGGTGTCTCGCCAGTAGCTGCCAAGTTTAAGTGTTTTTTTTTTTCTTCTTTTTTTTTCTACCGTCCGGTAATTGAAGTCGTCATTAAGGTATTGGAGGTATCTTCGTTTGTTTTTTATGCCAACTACAGCGAGTAATATTGAATTTGAAGCATATTATGAGGACATTGTGAACAATTTCAAGGAACTCTGTATCGGTATTAGAAAATTTGTCAAATGTCAGAAAAAAAAATCATATATGTAGTATGCGAACTAGCAATGTTCGTCTAATATTTATAACATTGTATCAATAAGGAAAACTTTAATCTTGAGTGTTAGTTATATTAAATAACTTTAAAGTCGGATTATATATAGTGTATATTTTACATCCACTGTAAAATATATCATTCCATGCCTCATCATGGGATTGAAAGAGCTTCCCAACCACATAAATATAAATCATTGTGCCGTTAAGAACCATCTATTCGGATCTGAGTAATGGAAATTATACCGAAATCCTCTTGCCAGATGAGAGTTTCATGTTCCTCCCCCAGTGAATGGTCGTTTGAGAACCATCAAGAGGTATTTTCCATTTATTGTGCGTCATTAGGAAACATGTTTATCGTCTAAACAAGATTATTGTTACTCTTTAGATATGGTATCATATGGCATTTTCCTTTCGGAGTGAGGATACCTTAACGTGTTGAAAAAGTTTGTGTCTCGCAATGATCAGCAAATTTTTACTAGTCAGGGCCACCCACACTAGGTTGGTTTGCTGTGAGCGATCAGACGAAAATCTCCCATCATCATCAATCCGCAGTGGCTAATGTGATGATGAAAATGAGAGAACCCAAGACATAAATTTAAGGCCTTTGTCCTGCAGTGGACTAGAAAAGGCTGCATTTGTTGTTATCGTTGTTGTATATGGCATTTATCTTGGTCTCAGCTTCCTTAAGGCTATTGCCTTGTCAAATTTTAAGTTGTTACTGAGTACTTTGGATTTCTAGATTTATGTTCAATTTATTTGTTTGCGCTTGCGGAATAGTGACTCTTAATATTTAAGGTTGAAGGTTTAAAGGCCGCTCATGAATGGCGGAGGCAAGGGATAGTAACATTGCCCTATCAAGGAGGACAATGCCCTAGTGACTGACCATATATACATATGATTAGCGCCCAAGCCCCCTCTCCACCCAGACTAGGACCAAAGAGGGCCAGGTAATGACTGCTGATAACTCATCAGATAGACCTATAGGCTCCTCCAAGGGGGGGGGGCCATTCTTAGCTCAGAAGGATGGTGAGGTTGCAGCGACCAAAGAAACTAACTAGTTTGAGCGGGACTCGAACTCCAATCTGGCAATCAGCTATTGAACTATAAAATGTTTCCTGCTTATACGATATCATATAATTCCTCAAAGCAAATTATTGGAATAACATTAACCTCAAAGGGCATTTAGAAAATACCTCTAAATATAACAATCGAATTTTTAAAGGATTCGAGAAAACACATGTGAGGTGAATGTCTTTAGAGTAAAAATGAGTGATCCAGTTACATGTCACATGTTTTTAAAGGAAGGGTTTAGGGGAGGTTAATTCTCTGGGAAAATCCTTCAAGTTTACTGCAGGATATGCCCGTTTAGATACCATGATACAGTGTGAATCCGTTAGGGGAAATTGCTCTGTTTTTAGGGATATTTGTCTTTCCGTTTCTTTTCTCTTTTGAAAGAAGTTGTAATATGAGTAGTTTAAACGGTGTAGACAACTCCTTTATAGTTGTATGAATGATGTGTAGTTTGGGTTTTTTATTTCAATTATTTTCTCGTCCTGGGGATATTATTATTATTATTATTGTTGCTTGCGAAGCTACAACCCTAGTATGAAAAGCAAGATGTCATAAGCCCAAGGGCCCCAGCAAGGAAAGTAGTCCATTGAGGAAAGGAAATTAATAAATACATAAGCTATCAGAGACGTAATGAATAACTAAAATAAAATATTTCATGAACAGTAACATCTTTAAAATATTTTTTCATATATAAACTATAAAAACTTTAAAATAACAAGAGGAAGAAAAATATATATTGATCGTTATAAGTGTTTATATATTTTCAGTCTCGGTATACTGTATATTTTATCGGTTTTTATAGATTTAAGGATAATTTTTAAAAAAATATTGTGTACATTACTTTGCATTGCATCGTCACACACACACACACACACACACAAAGAAAAAAAACCTGGCACAATACGATTAATTTAGAGAGATGAACGTGAAAAAATATGAACTTTACAAAACATTTGTATTAGTGCTTAGACAAATAAGCCTTTTTTACATTTATACCATTGCAGTATCCTTCTCCCATCCTCCCGGCTTCTTAAAATTGTTCCTTAAGCTTCTGCGTCAGCTCATCCTGATGAGGGTGATGTTTTTGCAAGTCCTGGAAGGCTCCTTTAGGGGTCTTAGCCTCTTCCAGGAAAAACGGAAGTTTGGATTTTTTTTTTCAAGTTTATTCCTCAACAAATTGCTCGTTTGTTTTATTATTTACGATCGTATTGTAGTAGTGACCTCCGACGACCCAAATCAGGTTATTTACGATGTGTAAGTGTGTAATTATTTTCAATTAGTTTCTTGTATTCTCGGATTTGACTTGTAACTCGAAACCGCATGCATTATTTTTGCCGGATGTTCTTATCGGCTATTCTGTTTAAAATAGGCTTTTTTATTTCATTCAGACAGGTTTATGGGGAGTTATTATTTATCTGTGTGTTTATTTGTGATATCTTTCATTGTTGGGGGTATGAGAACTTTTTAAGAGTTCCAATTAGGGAGTTTTTTTTAAAGACAATGCAGTGTACGGAAATATTTTTATTTTCAAATTTTCGTTTGTATATATCTTTAATAATTTTCTAAGACCTTGTTTTAAATTTAAGATGATATTGAAGTGTAGAGATTTCTTATTTTATAATCATTGCTGCTAGTAGTAATATCAGATTATTTGATTTTGGCAAGAAATACATTTCCTTTAAGAGGAGAGAGAGAGAGAGAGAGAGAGAGAGAGAGAGAGAGAGAGAGAGAGAGAGAGAGAGAGAGAGAGAGAGAGAGAGTATGCTAATGGCTAGCATGAATTATAAATTCATTAAAACGCAGCTGTTACTGAGTTAGGTATTTGTGAGATTTAAGAAGCACATAACAGCTGAAAGACTAAAAAAAAAAGAAAAAAAAAGACTAATTTTTACTCCGTTGATATGCCTCAGATTTGTTATATGTAATAAAAGTACGTCTCTTGTAGTACTTTTTTTTTACGACCGGTGATTCAGGGTTGTCAATGCCTATTATTTTTATACATAAAAAATTATATCATATCTTATTTCTCAAGGAAGGTATTAATAATAATGATAA
The DNA here is from genome assembly GCF_036898095.1 of Palaemon carinicauda. Taxonomy (NCBI): domain Eukaryota; kingdom Metazoa; phylum Arthropoda; class Malacostraca; order Decapoda; family Palaemonidae; genus Palaemon; species Palaemon carinicauda. The sequence continues at coordinate 1,152,022 of NC_090736.1, read as the reverse complement.
TAACATTCCAAAGTAAGGTTTAAAATCTTGTTTACGACAATGTTGTCATAAGCTTTACAATATGACGTCAACTGGCAGGGGATGACTAGCACTTATTTCACTATGCCATCATTTCCCAGAAAAGCAGGAGCGTTATTATTATCGATACTACTATTGCTACTATTAATATTCTTCCTACTACTACTACTACTACTACTACTACTACTACTATTATTATTATTATTATTATTATTATTATTAAGCCACAACCCTAGTTGGAAAAGCAGGATGCTATAAGCCCAGGGGCTCCAACAAGGGAAATAGCCCAGTGAGGAAAGGAAGCAAGGAATAATTAAATATTTTAACAACAGTATCAACATTGAAATAAATATCTCCTATATAACCTATAGAAACTTTTTACAAAACAAGAAGAAGAGAAATAAGATTGAATAGTGTACCTGAGTGTACTTTTAAGCAAGAGAATTCTAACTCATGACAGTGGAAGACCATGGTACAGAGGCTATGGCACTACCTAACACTAGAGAACAATGGTTTGATTTTGGAGTGTCCTTCTCATAGAAGAGCGGCTTACCATAGCTAAAGAATCTCCTTCTACCCTTACCAAGAGGAAAGTGGCCACTGAACGATTACAGTGCAGTAGTTAACCCTTTGAGCGAAGAGGAATTGTTTGGTAAGCTGAGTGCTTTAAGGTGTATGAGGACAGAGGAGAATATGTAAAGAATTGGCCAGGTTATTCGATGTAGGCAAAAGGAAAATGCGCTGTAACCAGAGAAGGAATTTAATGTACTACTGCCTGGCCAGTCAAAGGACTCAATAACTCTCTGGCGGTAGTATCTCAACGGGTGGCTGGTGCCCTGGCCAACCTACTACCTATGCTACCATTTCTCAGAAAAGCTGGAGCGCTATTATTATTGTTACGACTATTGCTACTTTTGATACTCCACCTACTAATATTATTACAGTTACTCCTACTAATCAAAGTTAGGAAATAACTTTGCTTATAAAGCATAAAAGACCATTAAGTGATCAATCAAGCTTACACAAAAAAGGAAAAAAAAAATAGAATTTTCGTGTTCAAGAAAATAAGATCAGAAAAACAAAGGGTGAGCTTTAAAATAGGTGTAAATAAAGGTAAATATTCCAACAAGTAAATGTGAAAAAAAATAATTGAAGCAGTGTGTGCAGTTGATTTTCTTGCTATGATAAACTATCATTGTACAGTACGTAAACCCGAGTTCTCAAGTATTTCTTTGTTGATATACAAATAGAATGTTTTACGTTATAGTATATATAGTAAGAATTCTATTAATACACGCTACTCTTTCAATGACCGTACTATTGTTAAGATGAAAAATATTTTCAACACATGTAGTCTATCAATTCATGTTAAAGCGTGATTGAAATTCCCAAAGGTCTGATTGTTACTCCACTGTGATGCTCTCTCTCTCTCTCTCTCTCTCTCTCTCTCTCTCTCTCTCTCTCTCTCTCTCTCTCTCTCTCTCTCTCTCTGGTATTTTTTTTTATATATTTCATCTGAGAATATAGGTTAATCATCGATGACACATCAATATCTCCGGTTGTTATTTGATTTATTGATCGAAATATATGCATTTTGTCAACAATAGTGTCATCAACAATACACCCAGAGGCTTGGTCTATTTCCAAGTACCATGTGGAGTCACTTTGCATGTTTTATAGTTAAAGAATTTGTTAGTTTTGGATGTTTAATTTATTTTGATTTGGTTTTCCTTGTCTGTTTATAGAATTATCCAATTATATTCCAGTATTCTGAGACACTTAGGTTGTTTTCAAAATGTAATTTCTCAAAGAGTGTGTGAAGATTATCATTAGCTATCATTGTTAATTTTTTTTCAGTAGCTGTTGTGTCAGTAGTAGTGGTAGAAGTAAATAACATGTTCAGTATATAAGTATTAATTGAAAATTTATATATTCTTTTAATTTGCATACTATTTTTTATATGAAATAGATTTCCTGATGAGATTGCTGGTATAGTTTTATAAACCAATATCTTTTTTATCTTTTGCAGGTGAGTTGGCCAGAGCAAAAATACGACAGAATTTCTGGAAACAAGGTTAGACATAAATAGAAATGTATCCTGTTATCAAACTATTTTTTTTTTTTTCAAATTATACATTTTCCAATAATTTTTTCCATTTTATCTAAGGCATTTTCCAAATTAATATTTTTTTTCCATTTTAACTAATACATTTTCCATTTACTGAATAATTTTTAATTTAGTGGCTCCACTTTAGGATGAGACCATTAAAGTTATGAAAAAATATTAAGGTAAATGAAACTTGCAATCTCTCTCTCTCTCTCTCTCTCTCTCTCTCTCTCTCTCTCTCTCTCTCTGATTCAAAGGAGTCCTTTGAAAAAATATGTCCTTTTGATAGACTTCTTTTCCCCGTCCTTCATGTTTTCCATTGTCGGATACCGACCGACCAACATCGACATGAATAGATCACTTCAGGTCATTCAGAGAAGCTGAGGTTTTTGGTTTTCACGTCTTTTCATTTTGAATCGGGTTGTTTACCTTCTTGTCTCTCATCTAAATCTCGGGACAATGTCAAGTTTCTTGTTGATTTCGTCCTAATGTATGTTTAAGGAGCTTTTACTTTAGTTTTTATGTGTTTTTTGTTCTTGGTATTTCATAAAATGACAAAGATTGGCTTTGCAAATCCACGAGTTGAATGATTTAGGCAACGGAGCGTAGAATACAATATTTTTATGATGTTATGAAATTTATATAATATATATATATATATATATATATATATATATATACATACAGTATTTATATATATATATTAGTATAGTATACATACAGTATTTATATATATATATATATATATATATGTGTGTGTGTGTATGTATGTTTGTGTATCTGTGTATATACATATATATATATGTATATGTATATATATAGATATATATATTTTTTATGTGTGTGTGTCTGTATAGATCTATGTATTGATAGACATATATGTGAATGTGTGTGTATGAATTTAGATATAGGTAAATGAATAAATCTGTAAAATGTTTGTTTAGTGCAAATATTAGCTTCACACAGGCATATGAGTTTCCCACAAAAGTAAAATACTGTGGTCGAGTTTTATTGGCAGTAAGCGACCAAAACAGAGCCATTAGCGGCCATTGCAAATTGCAAGTCATTATTTTCTCTCACTCTCCAAAAGCATTTTCAGCAATTTTCATAGATTTCTTATTTCTTTACTTTGAAGACTTCCTGTTCGGTAACTGTTTCCGGTGTCTTAATTGACCCCGGTTAAAGTTGCATGTGTTGACTGGAGTAGCGTAAAAAATTTTCTCAATGAAGAGGAAGGGCAGAGATTACTGCTTTCATGAAATAATCGTAATGTTTGTAAATGTCATGATTAAGAGGTAGCGTCAGATACTCTGGTTTATTGACGTAATCAGTAAGAGAGAGAGAGAGAGAGAGAGAGAGAGAGAGCAAATTTGTAAACAAGTGTCAACCTGTAGATTCACACTTGGCTACAATCATTGAACTCTTTGCTGCACGTTGTTATTCAAGCTGCTTTGTAAAACTCACTCCTTCAATAGTGTGGCAGGTTGTGTCGCGTTGCTGGGCGAAGCGGTTTTTACATTATTTCTTTTTGTTTATAGAATAAGAGTAAGAAGATTGATCGAGCGAACGTTACCAGATTCAGGCCAGATAGTGAAGTACGTAATTGACAGCCGGCGACATTTGGCAACCTCGCCAAAAGTTGCCGACTGCTCTCAAGCTACCATGGTTCCTCTTTTTGGCATAGTCTCTCTCTCTCTCTCTCTCTCTCTCTCTCTCTCTCTCTCTCTGCTTGGTTTGAGCTTTAGTATTTGATTCAGAATATATGGAAATCTCTCTCCCGCGGCACAAGGCGCCAAGTTGGGCGTTTTCATAGAAGGGCCGAAGGTCATTCGACTTACATGTAGCTCTTTGGATTTTTAGTATTTTTGGGAATGGTGACGTCTAGCAACTACAATCATTTTTATTGTTAGTTGTTTTCAAGTTTTTATATCCTGTGCAATGAGTCATCATTTTGAGACGGTTCTTAAGACGTGTACTTGGTAAATTTTTTATATCTTATGCCTAAAATATTTGTCAAAGTTAATCTGGTAGAATATGTGTTTAATTTATAAGATCTTAATTTACATATTTACTTCGTTGAATGAAGCTTCAACGACAATAATTCTTTTTTTATTCTGTACAATTCAAGATGTATATTTTTTCATTTGCAAGTGTCATTATCTTTCACGATATCTTAACTTTAAAAGTGTCATTCGAGAAAGCATTAATTGTTAAAAAATCTCGAGAATTTAATAGTTACTGTTATTCTTTTTCGTTATTCTTTTTATTAGAATTTTATTATTAGTCAAAGAGTAATAGACGGCCTTGCCTGTGATTGCCAGACTGGTGTTCGAGTCTCGCTCAAACTCGTTAGTCCCTTTGGTCGCTGCCTCCTCACCATTCTTGTGAGCTAAGGATGGGGGTTTTGGGGGTAACTTATAAATCTATCTGCTGAGTAATTAGCAGCCATTGCCTGGTCCTAGCTTGGGTGGAGACGGGGATCTGTCACTGATCGTATGTTATCTGGTCAGTCTCTAGGGAATTTTCCTGCTTGATAGGGCAATGTCATTGTCCCTTGCCTCTGCCATTCATGATTGGGCTTTAAACCTTTAAAAGAAATGTGATAATTGATACAGAACATTAAAATTTTCGCTCGGCCGCACATGTGCAGAAAGAAGCTTGTCCTTTGGAATAACTCCATACATAGAGAGATGATTATAAATCACTCGAACTAAAAAAAAAAAAAACCCACATCCTGAATAATGGAGCAAACTGCAGTGTTTTTTTTTTTTTTTTTTTTTTTTTTTTTTGCAGCAATAAAGACTTCCCGAGCTAAAATTTAGAGAGACAGGCTTGACAAGTGGCCCCAGACATACTACTGCTTAGTTGGTTTTCTTGAAGACACGTGCTTAAAATCACCGAGGTGCAATCACGAGATAGAAAGATTGAAAGCAGAGATTGACCGGCTTGGAGCGTGTGATCGACGTTAACCAGCCCTTTAGATAAGAGTGATTGATGTATGTTTGGTTATAGCAACGAGAGTAAACATAGTCTCTCTCTCTCTCTCTCTCTCTCTCTCTCTCTCTCTCTCAAATGTAATTATCAAATTTCTCTAACATTTTAAACCACCGAAAAAGCTATGGTGCCAAAGTAAACGAATGATTTCAACTTTCTCTCTCTCATTCTCTCTCTCTCTCTCTCTCTCTCTCTCTCTCTCTCTCTCTCTCTCTCTCATACATACACACACTCTCACACACACTGAAATGCAATTATTAAAGTTCTTTCGTTTTTTTTAAACCACCGAAGAAAACTCTGGTGCCAAAATAAACGTGTGATTAAAATTTGTATCATATTACTCTCTCCTTGAGTTCTCCAATACTTTCAATACTCTCTCTCTCTCTCTCTCTCTCTCTCTCTCTCTCTCTCTCTGTCTCGTCGGTGTGTAAAACAAAGCTTGGTTTCAATCTTCGATGTAATGATAGAGGGATGTAAGGGTGGAGTTATCTCTTGCCCTTATATTGCTACTGAATCTCTTTTCTTGTTTTTTCTTTATTTTCTTCTCCCTTGCAGACTCGCCTACTTCCGGCAGAACTAGTTTTCAGAACTATGTTTTTCTAGGGTTTTTTATATACTTGGTTCATGTTAATAGTTATAAAGTAATATTCTTAATTCGTCGTCAATTATTATAAAATATGCAGTTTATGTATCATCTCATCAGTTATTGGTTAATTATTTACGTAAATTATATCACACATTACTTATGAATGATTCAATTTCCATTGAAAATATTGGTTAGACACGGCATCTATTAACTGCTATTAAGTGTACAATTGCATAGTGTGTGTATTTACTGTATACAATACGTAATTATCGTCCAGGTTGTTTCTTTGCGAATAGTGATGTAAATAGCATATTTTCATACACATGCGTTTATTTATTTGATGGTTACATAGCCACAAATTTACGTAAACATTATATATGTATGTGTATATATATATATATATATATATGTATATCTATATATACATACACACACACACACACACATATATATATATATATATATGTTGTATTCATATGATGCATTCGTATCTATATATACAATATGTATAGGTTATATATATATATATATATATATATATATATATATATATATATGTTGTATTCATATAATGCATTCGTATCTATATATACAATATATATAGGTTATATATATATATATAATATATATATATATATATATATATATGTGTGTGTGTGTGTGTGTGTATTTTATATATAGATACAAATACATTATATAAATGTAATATATGTATATATGTATATATATATATATATATATATATATATATATATACTAGTGTACCCGAGCCGTCAAAAATGGCGTCTAAATATTTAGATACATTTGCACTTCCTCCCCCTTTCCTAACTACTACCCGCTGGTAGAGTGTGATTTCTGAGTGTACCTCTTCTCACCGTGGTATGACTAATCTCTCCCCCTAAGCATGACAAGAAAGGAATATACAAGTATATTTATATGCATATAGCCAAACACTTGC
>NC_090736.1:1135359-1140359 GCF_036898095.1 Palaemon carinicauda | reverse complement strand
CAGGTCTTTTTTAGACATTTTTGGGAGTAAATCTTTCTTGAAGTTTGTGGTGGTAAGAGGAGAGGAATGGCTGTGGAAGAATTTAAATGATAAAGAAGGGAAGAAGTAAAAGCCTCGTAAAACGGGGAGGTTTTATTCCCTGTTATTTTTAGGGTAAAATGAGTGAGAGAATGGGGACTGAAATAATTTTAAGGTAGAAGAAATAATGATGTATTGAAAGCGATTTTAGAGAAAATTATTCTGTCTTTATAGCTTTCTTTTTTTTTTTCAAAGGATGGTGATTTTGAAATGTTATTTCACAAATATAGATCCTTTAAATTTCGTATAGAAATAGAGAACACATTGAGAACACATTGAAAAAACAATTTTCAATTATAGGAATTTTTATGCAGTTTTCTATCTGTTTCTCTCTTTTATAATTTTTGGAATAATTCCGAAAGATTTTGAATAAGAAAGAGAAAATAATGCGGTAGAAAATAAAAATATAGGATTACGTTTCGTTACTGAAATTCTATTTTAGCCCAATTTCTGAGCATTTTAGGTGGTAAATCTGTCATTGTATTTACGGTATGACTTTTGGAGAGAATTCAATGATGTATAAGTATTGTTTAAAATTGAAAGTTAGGAAATAATCCATATGAAATAGCGAAATATGTAAGAATAAAAATGCACGATAAAGAAATGTAAGCACTGAAGAATAAAATGTTGATCATGAAGTGAATAAAAATAAGTTATAGGTAAAGGATGAAGAACTGGATTCATGTTACTGTAGATGGTAAACAATAATATAGAAGGATACCAAGTAGATATTCCCAGAAGTTAAAAATAAAATATCCACCACAAGTACGGTAAACTTAGAAAATTAGCTCATTATGCGTATTGCAGAAGATTCTTCATAATTCTGACCACCCTTTACATTCAGATCTTCCCAAACAGTACCATCCTGTTCGTAATACTAAGTATGCTGTCAATTCTTAATAGTCAGGCCTTCTCCATTATGAGGCTCAATACTACACAGTATTCTAGAAGTTTTATCCCAGCTGTGACCAAGTTGTGGAATGATCTTCCTAATTGGGTAGTTGAATCGGTAGAAAAAAGTTTGAAACTTGCAGCAAATGTTTTTATTATGAACAGGCTGATATAGGTCTTTTTATTGTTTATATATGAAAGATCTGTTATTATGTTGTTACTGTTCTTAAAATATTTTATTTTAATTGTAAATTACTTTTCATATATTTTATTTATATCCTTATTTCCTTTTCTCACTGGGCTATTTTTCTCTGTTGGAGACCTTGGGCTTATAGCATCCTGCTTTTTCAACTAGTTTTGTAGCTTAGATAATGATAATTATAATAATAATAATAATAATAATAATAATAATAAAAGGACAAGAATGAAATGTGGAGCTTTTCAGAAACAACAAAATTTTCGTCACTGCAATTATTATTTTGAGAAAAGTTAAAAGATAATGTTAGACATAAGGGTAGGGGCGATGAATAGAAGTACGAGAAAGAAGACGAAAGAGGCACGTTAGATAAAAATATAAAAAAGGGGCTATTGAAAGAAAGGGAAGAGTCGGAAAGGGTTGGAAAGGGGGATGTTTGACTCGAGATGGACTTACAACAGAGAGGAAGTTCCATGGGCCGGGCAATGTGCCAAGACTTGTGCACAGCACGTGCGGGACTCTCTCTCTCTCTCTCTCTCTCTCTCTCTCTCTCTCTCTCAAGTTATGTGTTTACAAATCTCGACCAACTCCGTTCTTTGACACGATCTCTGCAGTACATTGTAAGCCTGTAACTCATTCTTCAATGAGTTCTAGATTTTTTTTTATTATGCTATATTGGAATTCAATTAATCGTGGCCTTGATAAAATATGTTTTATAAAGATTCACGTACATTATAAACTATCTATTTATCTATCTATCTATTTTTCTATCTATCTATATTATATATATATATATATATATATATATATATATATATATATTATATATATATATATATATATATATATATATATATACATATGTATAAACATATATAAACTTATGTAGAAACTCATATATCATTATAGGTTTTGTTTTACAAATTAAGGTAATATTATGCAATGAACAGATAATTACTATGACATTTTGAGTCTCTCTCTCTCTCTCTCTCTCTCTCTCTCTCTCTCTCTCAAGATTTGCTCATGCTCATTGCATCGCCTCTTCCTGTAAATTATCGTCCTTCTCTCCCATTTATCCTAATTCTCATTCTCATCGCTCTTCCATACAGTAGTTGGAAGTAGCCTTGGCGGACTTGAAAAGCCCCATAATTCAGTCCTGATGTAATGCATGTCGCTTTGAGGGCTATTCATTAGCTCTTATTTATTGGCAAGTTCCCTTATTCTTATTATATCTTGCCATGACATTCTTCCGCACATACTAAGAGTCGTAACATGGAATTATTTGTAGCAAGGATGGAGTATGTTTTTTCTTTATTTGGAGAGAAGGAGGAAGAATTTTATTTCACTTATGATTGTTTCTGTAGTTTTGGGTATTTGTAATTTTTTTTTCAATTCTTTTTAATTTTACTTGTTCGTACGGGTGATCATGCCTACACACACACACACACACACACACACACATATATATATATATATATATATGTATGTATGTATGTATATATATATATATCTATATATATATATGTATGTATATATATATATATTTTATGTATATATATATCTATATATACATATATATATATATAAAAATGTATGTGTGTATGTGTATGTTCTGTGTGTATATGTATGCGTGTGGGAATGAATGGATGAATAAATCATTCAACTTGTTTAGATAAACTGTGTGTAGTACTGTATGTAATGTGAGAAGAGTTGATAGGGTGATAAATGTGATAGAACGCAGATGTTATAGAAGAATATCCAAGGTGAAACAATTGATTAGATTATTATATTTTGAGATGGTTTGGTCATGTGGAAAGAATGGACAAGGCCAATGAGCTTACTGTATTGGTGTTTAAAGAATAACGATTTAATAATTATTCTCTGTTAAGGAATAATGTGACCGTGACCTGTTGTTTTTCATTTGGTTATTCGTGCATGTGTGTAATATATTTTCATTTGCTAAAAGTTATGTATATTTGCTTTGTGTAACTTTATGGTTTTTTTTCTTTATTTTACCTGGATTGTAATCAGCGCTCATTCACACCATGAATAGCCACTTTTTAAGCTGAAATGAACAAAGAAACAGCCTTGAATAATTGCAACTCTGAACCAGGCCCTTCAAGTGTCGTAGTGGCCTTGGACTGAGGTCGCATGACACCAGATGCCTAGCTTGGAGGTCTAATTTACGACCTTAATGCTATGTTCGTGTCATTGTAATGCGTGGAGGGTCTTGTTTTGGAAAATGTCTCTTTTCTATAGGTAATTTTCGTTATATTCTTAAATTTTGAACCTAATTTTTTGTTCAGGGGCTCATTTACATATTCAGTTCCAAATGTGATTTCTTTGACAATTCTTTTTTTATTTATGTATATTCTTTTTTATATTATGTATGTTTATTTGTATGAATGCACGAGTATATTTTGCGTTTCATATGTATACAGTTTTATCTAATTATATGTTTAATCGTTTACTGTTCAGCTTCGTTCCGTACGTAGTACATTGTTGTATCTGGATAAATCAAGATCTACTTTTGCAAACTGGTGGCAAAACTCGAGACTTGCCTGATATGAATATAACACATATAACATCGTGACGTCCCTTATTCATTAGTCTGTAAATAAAGTATTTCGTGACTACCTGAATAATTTATGGATATTTTATATTTTTTGTTGAGTTTAAACGCTTTTTTTTCTATGAATTTATTTGGAGTTAAGGTTGAAATTAAGTAATATGACATGGCTAAGGTTGACTTCCTGTTTTCATGGTAAATCTTTGACCTCTGTCAGAATATTGTAATGTGATATGCAGCCACCTGTCTCATGAATGAGAATTGGCCCATTGTCTTTCGAGCTGTTATGGCAAGACCATATCTTATGGTGCCAAAAAAGTCACAGATATTTCAGTAAGAGCATTGTGAAGAATATATTATGTTGTACAAAATCTTTTTCTTTTATGTAGTGGTGGACAGGATTATAACCGTTATGACTACCAAATTAAACACACCCCTTCCATGATGCAATTACTATATTAGAATATAGTCTTGAACTATGGGGAAAACGTGAAACGAATTTTAATGCCTGTATGTCTTCATAAATCTCAATAAGTAACATTTATTTCATTAGCGTCCTTACTTCATATTTTTGTTTAATAATTTGGTTTCAGAAATATCTTTTTTAGATCGTATAATCGTAATTTTACTCGACCAACGTATTTATGGATAGCTGATTTCTTCCTATTCCTTACTTGATTGATTCTTTGTTTTCAGTATATCCCGGTATTTTTCATCTAAGTCTTTATATTGATATATTAATGTGCACATATTCATATGAAATTTTCATTAATTTTTTTTTTTTTGCTTTCTCTAGGTTATTCAATGTTAAATAATCTTAAAGTGATTTGGTAGTGTAGTTTGCACCGACATACATCCACACATACATCTGTGGATACATCCATAAATACGCAGATACATTTTCACCTCTCTCTCTCTCTCTCTCTCTCTCTCTCTCTCTCTCCCTCTGTATGTATGTGTGTATGCAATTAATGTTTGTGTGTTATACCCTACTGTATTTTCATCTCCCAACATGTATGTTTATTATGATATATGATAATAAGGAAATTAATGGAACAATTAAAGAAATTCTCGTAGAATTAGAAAATGGAAAAGTAAATTAATGAATAGAGAGAGAGAGAGAGAGAGAGAGAGAGAGAGAGAGAGAGAGAGCACTGGCTGCCTCATGAATATGTAAATAGCTGGTCTGTTCGTAAGTTTGTTAGTCTGTTCGGTGCCTGGCAACAAATAATGAGTTTATCAGGAGTGCTAGATGCTCATTGCAAA